>NW_027532599.1:3935391-3942258 GCF_008692635.1 Crocuta crocuta
TAGGGTTGCCCTTTGGGAGGCCAAAAATCCACCAATAGTTTGAAGTCTTTCTACGAACTACCACAGATTTTAAAGTACTTTTTAATTCAACCACTGTTGAGAACACATATAATCAATACATCCAAAATAAAATTTTACTAGATTTTGTCCTTTTATTCTCACTTAAATGGGATAAATTATAAAGCTCAAAGATCTAATTAGCCAAGTACTTGTCCTTTGTTAGATGTTGAACCTGAGTCATCTCATAATGTTAAAATGTAAACCAAAATCAACTTTTTCCATAGACACCTGTCACTTGTTAGAACTTAATGTGCTAAAATCTAGGATTATAATATGATTTAAAGGTATAAGAAAGCATTACTTAAAATCAGAAAGATGTAAAGATTTCTATTAGGTAATACCTAATTGATATTCAGTAAACTGGAACATTCCATACTTTTCCATTGCTACTTAAGTCACAGACATGTACCTATATGAATCATACCTAAATTTTCTTCTAAGACACTAGTTTTGCAGAATTTTGTGCTTTGATTTCTGCTGGACATCCAATTTATACTTATTAAAAATTTAAGAAGTTGTTCATATGTCTAAAGTAGTACATTTTAATGAGAAATAGATTTGTTAGAGAAATCACTGAAAATCTAAAGGATTTTTTAAGGATTACTTAGGAAGTTATAACTTGCCTTTTAAAGTAGGACATGAAGCGATTTAAATAGAATGGGAGGCCTTAGGGTGCAGCGAACATTTTAATTGCATATTTAATTAGAAATATGCTAGAAAGGTAGTGTTTAGTTTAGTGAAGCTCATGGGCCTTGGCAAAACATTTCTTTTTAGCTAATATTTTCTTTTACCTTTATAGAAATTAGATGGAGCTGAATAGAATTTTGTTGCTATTCATTATGAAAGGATTAGAACCTTTTATTTTCTTACGGAAAATAAGTTGACAGGTTTATTTTAAAGGTTCCTTCTCTTTTAATTATCCTTGAAACTTATTTAGTACCTGAACATTTGCTTGACAGTTCAGGAAAGATTAAAATAGTGCCTGGATGTGTGAAATACAAGGTCTTTTACAGGTTTTCATCACCTAACCCAGAGCCTCAATGTCTGAGTGGTACTGCCATTTAGATTTTAAAAGGTATGAAACATAAATTAACTGGACTGTATTGCTTTATGTGAAAGAGCTATATTATTACCAAAGAATGCGATTCATAGGTTTATCGTACTGCACCTGACAGAAGTTTGGTCCCATGATGTAACATGCTCAGGTTAGCCTGTTTTCTGCACTGCTTAATACCACCTATTTAGATGAACAAAAGCTAAAGGAGAACCCATCTCTGACTGCAGAGGTTTTACTGTCACAGAATTTTAAATTCCGGGCAGAATAAGTTGAAAGCCTGAAATTACTCAAGGGTCTCCAGATCTGGCTGTTACCTTCTTTTTTGTTATCATGAGACAATCTTTTACTAAGGCACCTGTTGAGTATAAACTCTTATCATGATGGTCTTTCAGAAGGTGTTATCTTTTCAAATGCATTTCTCATTGTCATGAGATACTGATAGGCAGCTGGGTGAATGAGAACATGCACTTTTCTTCCACCATTATTGGCATTCTTCTTTCTCTAGAAATAAATGTACTTTTGGAGGGTAGATAAAGTTACATAGAACTGAGAAGCATCAGAAAGGAAATTCAAGAGGTAGAAGGCACAGCTATGGTAGAACTTAAAGAATTCGGCTCATTTTAATGGATTATATAATGGGTTCCTGGGTTGTTGAGGTGTGGAGGGGTATTGATTATTTTGAGTGGTAGGTTAGATTTCTTTTCGCACAAACTTACCAGCCTAAAACACTGGTTATCTCAGTTTTGTAGGTCAAAAGTATGGTGTGTATCTGGGTCCTCTGCCTGGGGTCTCCCAAAGCTAAAATTCAAGGTATTGGCTCGACATTATTCTCATCTAGAGCTAGGGATTCTTTTCCTGGTTTGACAGAATTCTATTCAAGTAGGTAGGAATAAAGTTGCCTTCCTTATCTGTGTGCCCCCCCCCCCACTTCATCTTTAATGACAACAGTAAGCATCTCCCTTTCACCTTATGCTTTAGCCCAAATCTCTCATTTCAGAGTAAGTCTTCGGAAAGAAGCCAGTCCCTTTTAAGAACCCACCTGATCAGGTAAGGCTCAGATATGGCTTTCCTCAAGTCCATTGTGATGTAACATCTCATGATATAGGCCATGCACAGCACTGGCAGGCCATTTTGAAAGGCATTTTAGTATTCATTCTATGCATTTAGGTTCATTTTATGAAATTTTAGAGAGCTACATTTTTTAATATTCATTTTGAGAGAGAGAATCCCAAATAGGCTCCACACTCTTAGTGCAGAGCCAGATGTGAGGTTCAATTTTATGAACCGTGAGGTTATGACCGAAGCCAAAATCAAGAGTCAGATGCTCAACCAAATAAGCCACACAGGTCTCCTAAGTATTATGGGTAATAATACTCTTATCATTCATATTCAGTGAAAGCACTTAAAATGCATGCATACATGTAAAGGCATGAGAATAAGGAACTCTGACTTAGAATTTTAAAGAACATGTTTTCTACATTTAGCTTCAGCTAAACTAAACTCTACTAATCTCCCATTTTCCTTATATACAGTTAAAACTATTTGACACTTAGCCTAAGTGTCCATCAACAGATGAATGGATCAAGAAGATGTGGTTTATCTATACCATGGAATACTACATGGCAATGAGAAACAATGAAATCTGGCCATGTGTAGCAACATGGATGGACCTTGAGGGTGTTATGCTGAGCGAAATAAGTCAGGCAGAGAAGGACAAATATCATATGTTTGCACGTATAGGAGGATTAGGAGGAACTTGACGGAGGAACAAGGGGGAGAAGAAGGGCGGAAATGGTGGGGGAAAGGGAGAGAGGCAAACCATGAGAGACTCTTGAATGCTGACAAAAACTGAGGACTGATGGATGTGGGGGGGAGGGGGGGATAGGCATGGAAGAGGGCACTTTGGGGATGAGCACTGAGTGTTATGTGGAAACTAATTTGACAAACTATTTGAAAAAAAAACTATTTGACACTTATTGGCAAATTATAATAATTATCAATGTATGGTACTTAGTACAACCTACGTTCAGACTCTTGGAAATAAGGAATTTTAGAATTTAGTCCCATTATCTTTACTCGTCTACAGTACAACTGGTATAGGATACTACAATATCAGTTGTATTGTAGATGAGTAAGGATAATGGGACTGAATACTCCTAACAGGACTTTTCACTCAAAACAAGCAAGCTTGTACTGAATCCCTATGCCATGCTTAAAACTCTGCAAATACTGTAAAGATACAAAGAGCCCAAGTCCTGACCATTTAAGAAACTCATGATTTGACTAGAATCTCTACAAAAGTCAGTTGTGTAACTATGCAGTGCAGAAGTAGAAAAAAATATTAGGAGTTGAATTCTCCTTTCAGGGCTCTAGAGAATAAAGTGTGTGACCTGAGCTTTGAAGAAGGACCAGTATATAAACATAGGCAGTGGGGGAAGGACAATATTATGGATTTTGGTCTGAACACAGAAGTAGACATTTCCAAAACTCATTGGACAGAGAGTGTATGATGTGGATAAGTGTATTTGAACAGAAGGAGTAGGGATGACTTGTTGGGTACTTTCAAGATCCTAAGAGGCACTATACACAGAACAGCTGGAGAGTGACATGATAAAGTGGTGTTTCATAAAAATCATTTTGGGGTGACATGTAGGTTACAGAAGAGTGTGGAAGTGCCAAAGAGAGGAAAACTAGAAGGCCATTTCCATAACGCAAGGTGAAAACTCTCTACTTTGGTGGTAACTGTGGAATCAGAGGAGACTGAAACATCACCAGGGCTTGCTCTAAGAAGATAACATTAGAATTGGGGACATCTGGTCTTTAGCCAAGTTGAAGCACGTTATCAAAGTCTTCCTGGTTTTGAACCTTCCAGGTTGGCACCTTAAAAGAACGGGCAAGCTGCATTATAATCCAGTTTTGATGACAAAGAGCCTAGTTACAAGCAGGCATATTGACCTTGAGAGGATGGCTTGGTATTCAAATATACATGTTCTAAGTTTCAAACAGCACCAGAAATAGCCAAAATCATGATTAAAGATAAAGATTTCTAAGTAATTAGAAGAGTTAGCAGCCACAGAAGTGAAAGATTTCACAGCGAACCTAAAGGAGATACCATTAAAGAGGGGAGGAGAGGAGAGGGAGGTAGAGACACAGACAGAATCTGTAGCAGGCTCCAGGCTCTGAGATGTCAGCGCAGAGCTCAATGTGGGGCTCAAACTCAAACTGTGAGATCATGACCTGAGCCAAAGTCAGACGCTCAAAGCAGCAGTGCCGAGCCACCTTGGAACCCCAACAAACAAAATCTTAGGCTATTCAAACACAGGTCAAATTTGTCCTACGCCTGTGTGCAAATCTCTAGGACTTACAGTAATGATTAATATAGTTATGGAGCAAATACATGGTACTGTTCACAGACCTCTGCATGTATATTGACTGAATCCTTGCAGTTACATTAGGAAGCAGTAACTCTTGTCATTTTTGTTTTACAGGTAAGGAAATTGAGGCAGATCACTACAGTTCACAAAGTAGAAGAGCCAAGATTTAAGGATTTTATTATAACTGATGAATATCAGCTGAAAGACACTAGAGATCTTGGTCTTCAAAAAACCTTCCACTTTTGGTGTTCACAGAATAATTAGAATCAATTGCTCCTTTTCTGGTTTTGAGCTTCCTCAAGCCCTTACCCCCAAACAGCAAACCCTAAATTCTACCACAGAACAGCTGGCCTTCCAAGCAGTCTTACACACACAGGACACACACACACACACACACACAGGACACACACACAGGACACACACACACACCTTTTTCTAGTTCAAGGCAGCCATTCATCCTGATGGAAACTTACACTTGCTAAAAACAACTTCTGCACACAAAGCCTAGTTAAATATGAGGGCTTTCCTCACCTTCAGATAGAAGTTTTCACGTTAAAACCAAGGGGGGGATTAAAGGCATAGAAAATGGTCTATTCTAGTTCTGGCAGTTTATATTGGAGTTTTTGTTGTCACATGTAATATCAAGGGTCAACTGGATCAGGTTTTCTAAAATACAATTGGATGTACTTTTTCCTAAAAATTTAAAAGCCATATTGTTACCATTCTTCCCTGAAGTTCTCATAGAGAAATGAAAGTCAAAATAAACCTCATTTCTACTATGACCTAGCATTGTAAGGAATGTACATATAGGCTGAAATACCAGAGAAAAAGCTTGTAAAATTCTGAAAATAGAGTAACTGATGCCAAGTGACGACAGTCTGAAAAAAAAAATGTCCTAGGATTCTGACTGTTCTCACTTTTATAGTTTGTATTATCATTGATAAGTTTCTCTACCTATTCTCCTTGAATTCTAATTCAAGCTAAAAGAATAGCTATTTTCATTTCAAGGTTTAGAGCTTCAAAAACATCCAGCTTCTTGTTTGAAGGCAAGATGGTTTTATATTCAAAATCTATAATTTAGGCTTCCAACAGACTCCAGGCAATAAACATGCTATTCTTTGCTCTGAACTCTTTGCCCCAAATTTGGCTTTAGAAAATTAAGTTTGCCAGTGATGTAGACAGCTACAATGAAGTTTAAAGTAGTACTTTTTTCAGGCAACTCTGAGTGCCTAAGAGAAAACTCAGAGCCCTACTTCTATCCACTCAATGGGTTTCCACAAAAAGTGTCAGATACTGTGTCGTTTCAAATCTAAACCATTATAGTCCTTCTAACAGGCTTTTGTCCTTTGACCCATTCCAGTCAGTTATATAGTGAAAAACATCACCAATACTGTCTCAGATATGCCAATCTAAGAAAGCTACTGCTAGATTCTTATTCTTATAATGCTTTTAAGTATAGATGAAAGCCCTTGGGCCATTCTCACTTCCAAAACTACACACCGAGTTTAGATTTAGCCTAACATGCAACTTCCTTCAGGCAATTATTATCCAGAATAATGTATCCTGAATCATGACAAAATGCTACATTTCCAAAACTAGAGTCCCTATTTTTACAGAGAAGGTTAAAATAAGTCACAAGATGGTATTAAACAGCATTCTGCAAAAGACTTTTGGGCATTTCTGCAGGAAGGAGAATGACTATTGTCTGCATTTGCTCACTACACTCTTTCAACAAACACGTTAATGTTTCTAAAACTAAAGTGTTATTAGAGAAAGTCATTATATTATGATTTAGCAGAGTTTCTGTTGGAGTATTTAATGTTGAGTACTGTAGAAGGAATTTTATTAAGTAGTTTGAGAACGTAGCCAGTTAACATTTGGACTAAGGTCCTTAACCTTGGCTTTCCAAACTCCAATGCTACTATTATGATGCTTGCACAGTTATCTCAACACTTGAGCAAATAAAATCTCCTGCTGAATCCATGTCTAGGTACCTAACTGAAATGACTCGTTACTAAGCCAGTGAAACAGTTCTCAGTTTAGATCAAATCAATCAGTTGCCACCTGCTTATGACTCAAAACCACCCATGAGCCTCTAGTAGTTTATGTTGCTCGAGGTAAGCTGGTGTGTGGTGTGTTAATGTTCTCACTGTATGACGAAACCTTATAGTTTCCGGACAACTCTATGAGGAAGAATGGAACCCAGATCAAGCCAATCCTTAGATTCTGAATGTTCAAAGAAAATGGTTTTCTCCATTTAGAAAGTAAATATTAAGCAGTCTTTTGATCAGACCTCTCTTTGAGGGACAACACAAAGCCCACCTCTGAGGTAACAGGCATTAGGCAGGAAAGGGGGGGGGGGGGGAGAAATCTTGA
>NW_027532599.1:3942334-4004426 GCF_008692635.1 Crocuta crocuta
GATAATCTTCAGAAGGATTTGAAGAGATTTAAGTGAAGCACATGCCTCAAGTTTCTGTTGATGTTGCCGGTCCAATAGAAACTCTCACTGGTCTAGAGATTGGCTGTCCATCAAACTGAATTCCAAGTTATAGGAGGCACTTTTTAACAGCCAGCTAAACTTCAAGGCTTTTTTACCCTGCTTCCACCAGCTTTGTTCAAACTAAAAATTCAAGAGCTGACACTCAACGCCTTTATGTTTTACAATAGAATGGAAATACTTGAAATTCTTGATGCCAACAGCTTTGAAACTTGTGTTACCCCGGCAATGTTCACGTATTTGTAATGATGGCAAAGAATTACCGGTTAGTTTTGTCTGGAGGAAGAAAGTCTCTGGCTCGAAGACCTTTCCAGCAGAAGAGATTTAGCATCATTATTTCTGAAATAGGACCTTCCCCAGCAGCATTTCTAATTATACTCCCAAATTAGAACGAGTACACTGTGAAGACCAGACTCATCCTTGTGACTTACAGCATTCCGTTCTGTTGGAAAGTGAGCACTCACTGCAGCAAAAATGGTGTTGAGAATTGTGGATTGAAAAAAGGCAGCCTTTTGAAAGCACCAATTTCCCCTGTTAGTAAATAACATTGGCAGTAATTACGGGCCATGGAGGGCCACATTCTCAAGCACGCTTTGAGAAAAAATCCATCACTGTCAGCACTTCTGGCCTTGGTTATGTTCTCCTGAGCATCAAGAGAAGGAGTTTGAAAAGAAGTCATCTATAGAACCAGAGTATATATTTAATAAGTTTCAAGCTGCTGTAGAGCTTCTCCAACTAGTTCCTTCAGAAAGGAAAATGAATGACACCAATGCATTGTTTAGATCTATTTTATAAATTTGCAGTCCTTGGCAACATACATTTGAAAGGATGAGAATAATAACCAGAATGTCCTCACAAAATGGGCTTTTAGAGCTTTGGTATTTATAAAATCTCTCAGTATTGTCCTCATAGAATTCTGGAGTCTTATTTTTCACTTTTTTTATTCTACTTTTCAAACCTCCATTAGTCTCAAGCCTCTTTCTTGCTACTTTTTTTGTATTTCACTAACTTTCATATGTATGTATTTACTCAGGTAATTTACATCAGGAAGAAAAATTGAAGTCACCAGAACACAGAAAGCAGAGGAAAAGAATAAATCTAAGGGTTTCCTTGGAAATTCTCTGCACTTTCACAAATTGTGTCTGGGCCTCATTCCAGTATTCTGATGTACAACCATAACCTCAGATAAACCAGTGTTCAGAGCATTTTCAAGATGTTGATACAACCACTCATCTTTCAGAGAAAGAGGCAGAGGATTTCCTTTATGTCACTCCTTTTGAAAACACACCTACTTATAAACCCAGCGTAAGATACTCAGCTACTTGATAAGGACACCAAATAATTAGCAATTGCATAGCATTTATTGTATACTCCCATTCATTCATTAAATCTTCACAACACTGAAGTAGGTATCACTGCCATTTTTCACATGAGGGAAAGAGGCACAGAAAAGGTGAAAATTTGCCAAAGGTCTCATGGCTAGCAAGTGGTTGAAGATCTCAGCCAGCTGTATCGAGATCTTGAGCTCCCTCAGACCATCCTTGCTTGCCTCTGAATATCCCTCTTGATTTCAGTCAAAATGGTCTTCCTACCCTTACTTTAGGACAAATACCTAGAAGTCTATCAATCATGATTGGAAAACATTCATTCTGAAGATCATCCTTGAGCTACTCAATGTTAGAAACCTTGTTCTCATTTGAGATTCTCTGGCATGTGGCAGGCAATCTACTGAACATACGGGATATGATAGAAAACTAAAGAGAGAGAGTCCTTGCCCTCAAAGGTTCTTGTGACAAGTATTATAACATTAGATTCTCAGCTTTAACTACCATTTTTCAGAATCATCTAGGAATCTCTTAAATATTTTTGAGAACCAGACCCATCTCAACATAATCACATCTGGTTATCCAGAATCAGGATTAGTAACTAGAATTGGCATGAATTTTTGTAAAGACCCCTGATAACTTCCTGTGCAGCTAAGATCAGATCATCTTCCAGTCTATTAGTAAGACTGATGATCAAATCAAAGCAAAACATAGCTACAAAATTTAATATCAAATATGAAAGTGTGATGGTAGCTTATAATAGGTTTTGGATGGATGTCAAGGAGATTTCTCTGGAGAAGCATCAATTAAGGTAAGGCCAAAATAATGAACTGAATTTAGGAAGATAAAGTCACTCTTGTAAGCATGGAAGAGGGGAACATGTGCTGGCTAGGCCTTGGTGTATTCCAAGAACAGACGAGGGCATTGTTGCCGGCGTATAATGTGGAGGTATGAAGCCACATAAAAGGAGTCAGGATAAATATTCCTGGTTCCTGTTACAGTCTGGTAAAGTAAGGCAGAGGAGATCCTCAGCTTTGGGGTTCCTCCCCTGTATTTTAGTTCTTTTTTCCTATTAATTCTGTAAACAGAGTGTGCAGAAGAAAACCTAGAAGGTAGATCCAGTCTCAAATGAATGCCGTCAATTTCCCTTGTAAAATAGTCCTCTTGATTGTGCTTCTTGCAAAGCAGAATTCCATGAAATGCCCAGAGATGTAGCACAGGGATCTGTAACAAGAGATCACAGAAGCTTGGGAGCAGCCTGAGGGGCTGTCGGCCAATAGTGCAGAGCTGGTATCAAGTAGCCTCTTTGTGGACTTTGGTCTCTGTTCTACTTCTACTCTTAAGAACAACTTCTATTTATTTAAAGCCCCTTCACAGCGATAGCCATGGACCTTATTTCTTGGTTGGATTATTCTCATCACTGGCCTCTATCCCTCAGAAACGCCATCATCCACTAAAATACAAAGTTACCACCCCCAACCAGGTAACTGGGGCAACCTTGCATTAGTTTCAGTCTCCAAGTCATACACTAAGTATTCTTGGCTTCCTCTGGGTCTTACCACATGATAGAAGACACTATTCCTCCCCTATTAGCAGTGAGGACACATTACAGAAAATTACTGACCTCTTGTATAAACTATCTCCATGGCAGGCAATCACAAGTCACCTTGACATCGTATATTCCACTGATATGCATAATCATTTGAAAGTCAGATAGGTTTTTAAAATTTAGAAATTGTAAGATAACAAGGAATGTTTAAGTAAATATACATATGTGTAATATACATACATATGCAGCTAGAGAATTCAGTTTATTAAAAAAAATTGATGCAAGTTAAATAGAAAGGAACCATGCATCAATTCAAGAAAGAAAATGTAGAATTGGCCCAAAGGTCCGGGAACTCCCAAAACCTCACATAGCAGGTTACTCAAAACTTGAGGCAACGGGAAGGATGTAGGTCTTTGGGGCTCTCATCTGCTCTGGCTCCTCTGTAGTCAGTGTTTCTCCATGACCAGACTTCACAATCTTTGCAGGTGACGCTGTCGGGCATGGAGCCTACCAACATTACCATGACACAGGAGGACTGGATTCTGAGCATTTGAGGGAGACTTAAGATAGATCTAGGGAGAGGCTTTAAGCAAGTAATCCTTTTTGGCCTGCAGGCTTTTGTCTGCTAAGTCTCCAATCTTCCCCCTTCTCAAATTCTCTCTTGTTCTTTAAAATGCAATAGCACTGCTAGGAATTTACCCAAGGGATACAGAAATNTGAGACATTACACCTTCCAAAAAAAAAAAAATAAAATAAAATGCATGTTCCTAAGGTGCTTTAGATCATGGATAGCCAGACTTCTCAGGAATTTCAAAGACCACAAGGAAAAGACATAGGATGGCTCTTCTAGGTTGGATCATAAAAAATGATTTTTCATCAGGCGCCTGGGTGGCTTAGTCAGTTGAGCGTCTGACTTTGGCTCAGGTCAGGATCTCAGGGTTCATGGGTTCAAGCCCTGTATTGGGCTCTGTGCTGCCAGCTCAGAGCCTGGAGCCTTCTTTGGATTCTGTGTCTCCCTCTTTCTCTGCCCCTGCCCCACTCATCCTGTTTCTGTCTCAATAATAAACATTAAAATTTAAAAGAAAAAAAAAAGAAATGGCTTTTCTTTGGCCTAAAATAAATGGCAAAGTAATACTTCATAAGTTTCAAGTTGCTATTAGTAAAACAAGAGAATGGAGTTCTTAAAGTTTTTCACCTTCTGTGGTTCTGTTTACCAATTTTCAAAACAGGAGATTCAAAACAGTATCTCTATGCATAGAGAAGTATTTAGGACTCTCAGACTATAATGTGTATCTTGAGGTCAGAAGCCCAGAATAAACTTGATCCCCAAACCCACTGCCTTTTTTATTCATACATGAACATCCATAAGTCAGATGATGGTTCCTGATCTAATTAGGGCAAGAGCCTAAGAAATACAGGAAGCATCCGAGGCAAGAAGGCAAAGGATTAAAAATCACTTAGTAAAGGTGTATTGAGATCTGTCCTTCTCAATGTTCCTCATGATGGCCTCAGATGGTCTGGAAGCAGAGGCAGGGGGGGAGGGGCAGGGAGGGGCAGGACAGGAGTTGGGGAGGAACAGAAAGAGAGGGAGAGAGAATATCAAGCAGACTCTGCCATCAGTGTAGACCCTGATGCAGCGCATAAGCCCATGAACCAGGAGATCATGACCTGGTCTGAAATCAACAGTCAGACGTTTAACTAAACTAGTGACCCACATAGCCCAAATTTGACATAAAAGCACGATTATAAAAAAAAAAGCATGATTATAATATAGCAAAATATGTCCAAGCAAGATGTTGTCAATATGTCATTGTTAGCATGCTTAAGATTTCACAATCACTCTATATCCAGACCTTCTAGGATTACAGTATTTATTAAGTTGTGACTAAAAAAGTGAAAAGCTAGGCAGGAAGACTAATTAAAAATTTAGAGAAATACAAGTCATTGGAGAACTGTCATTTAAGTACTTTAGACAGAAAATATGAGAACGTGGTAGTAGTAAAACTTGAGATAATCAGTGTAATGGAACTAGAGAATAGTTTAGCTGTAATCTACCTCAGATTAAAAGCTCAAGTCTGTTCATTTTACTTCACAGTAACCTAAAAAAAGACAACCGGAAATAATTCTGAGAAATTTGGATGGGGTCATATTACAAGTCATCTTGAATGCCCTCTAAAAATTTACATTTTAACTTCAAAGTAATATAGAGTCACTGAAGGTATATGAATTTGGAAGGATCAAATAAATTGCCTAATATTATTAAGTACCAAAGTTCAAGAGAGATTAAGTACCAAAGTTTAAGAGAGAAAGGTTGTTTTCCAAGCTTCTCATTCTTTATTTGGGTGACCCCAAGATTTTTTTCATGTTTATTTTTAAGGGGGTGGTTGGGAGGGCATGAGAGGGAACTAAATATAGAACTTAGCTCTTGAGCCATTTATTATCCTCTAGTTTGAATCCTGATTAAGCTATTAATTTGTAGGACTTTAGATAAGTAGCCTCAGTTCTCTTTAAAATGTGGATAATACCTAGTTTATGAGTGTTGTATGAAGATCAAATAAGCTAGTATGTAGAGAGTGCTAACAATATGCCTTGACATATTCATCTTATTTTGTACTATGCAGTGTATGTTTTGCTGTTTTTAATCAGTGTTATATTTAGTATAATTATCTTGTTACATTTCGAAAAAGATCAACACCTGAAAAAAATGTAATAGTGGAAGGAGAAATTCTGGCATATAGTGTAAGGAATTCTAGTAATAGCCATTAACAAGTAAATGCTTACAACAGCTTACCTCTACTGTTAGGATTCTAATAACCTGGTACAGCTACTATAAAAATAAGGAGTTTAATGTTCTTAATGGGTAAGACATGAATTATTCAACAGTCCTTTTCAAATTACTATTTTTAGCATTGGCAAATACTGGTATTATACAGTTTGTGTTTAGGTAATACAGATAAACCAAGTTCTAACAAAAGTAACAGATTTTTTTGGTTACGTTGTGCAGTCAAGAGAGCTGGAGCTAATGCAGAGCTTGTGCAGATCTCAAAATTTATACATTACATTTTTAAAATTAACAAATAGATCCTGACAGTACATGTCATTTCTCATTTTATAAAGATCAATTTGACAAGGACAACAAAAATACATCCAGTTTGTTTTGAAAGCATGGAGTAGGGAGACCAGATGCAAGTCAAGTCAGAAGACTTTTTAGAGACAATCTAGTGATGTGCAACTGAAGACCTCCATATTTCCTTTACATATGAAAATGCATAAAATAAGAACACTGGAAATTGTAGATTTGAAGGAATGGAAGAGGAGAAACCGAGCAAAGGGGAGAGTACTAAGGACAGATGAGCTAGTTGCCAAACATTCAGAAAATTCTAGAGAATTTGGGAAACACCCTTATTTGCACACCAGCATCCATTCCTCATTATTGCCAAATAGATTCAACCCCAATTTTGTCAAGGTGGCAATATACTCCAGAGAGGTAGGTTTCCCTAGAGCACCAGGGAATAAATCATAGTTTAAATACTAATGCTTTGGCCAGTTTTGACTAACTACCTCTGGGGCGCCTGGGTGGCTCAGTCGGTTAAGCATCTGACTTCGGCTCAGGTCATGATCTCACGGTTCGGGGGTTTGAGCCTCAAGTCGGGCTCTGTGCTGACAGCCAGCTCAGAGCCTGGAGCCTGTTTCAGATACTGTGTCTCCCTCTCTCTCTGACCCTCCCCTGCTCATGCTGTCTCTCTCTCTCTCTCTCAGAATAAACATTTAAAATTTTTTTTAAAAACTTAATTACTTCTAGTAACGGGTTTAGGAGGGGGTATAGTTTCCTGTCCTGGTCAGTGAAACTGAAAAGCAATTATGCTGGAAGCATAAGGAATGTGGCTTCCATAAAACACACACACACGCGCACACACACACCCCACGCTTCCTCCTGGTAAGGAGAGACCTGCAAGAAACCGTATCTTCTTCCTTAGATGGTATAATAAAAGGACAAGATGCGGAGAGACGCTATAGTCCTCATGTGACAAAGAGCTTAAAAAAAAAAAAAAAAAAAAAAAGGTTTGGCTACAACCCTGGAAGCTCCAAGATTCACCGTTGCTGGGCTATCCCACTTTCACCAAGGTTGTAGAAAGTTCCTGGCAAACTTTTCAAAGTGAAAGTGTATGAAATACTTCTCACGCCATTTTAAAATGTTTAAACTTTCTCCTGATAGGGAAAATTGGTTGTAAGATGGCCGACAGGACTGATAGGGAATTTCAGTCCCTGACCAAAGACGCCCCTTCTGGGTTCTTCTTACCCACCCCTCCGGCCATGCATGCCAAATTCCTACTAATATGGAATTTTGTTCCCTCTGCTTACACTCGGGACCCAGGTCTCTGGAGAGTGATATTCTGAGCCCTCCAGTGTGAAATAAACCTCCTGGCTTCCAAGATCTGAGTGCCGCTTGGTTCTTCTGCCAGGTGATCCAGACCAGAACACTACTATAACCATACAAGAATCAAGTAGATTAAATGCTTGGCATGATATGGTCAAGGTTGCACTGTAGACTGGCCAAGTGCAGACTAGAAATGATTCGAGAGAGATAAGACATGTCAAGAAAATCAAAGAAAGATAGAAAACTCAACACCCCCAAAAAGTTAATTTAAAAATGGGAAGAAGGTATGTATAGATAATTTCTCTAAAGAGGACATATAGATGCCAAACAGACAGATGCTCGTTATCACTTATAAGGGAAATGCAAATCAAAACTCCAATCTCGCACACCTGTTAGAATAGCTAAATAAACAGGTGTTGGCAAGGATGTGGAGAAAAAGGAACCCTTGTACACTGTCAACAGTATGGAGGTCCCTCAAAAATTTAAAATAGAACTACCCGATCATCTGACAATTGCACTACTGGGTATTTGCCCAAAGAATATAAGAACACTAATTCAAAGGGTTATATCTACCCCTATGTTTAAAGCAGCTTGATTTACAATAGCCAAGGTATGGAAGCAGCCCAAATGTTCATCAAATTGAATAATGGATGAAGATGTGGTGTGTATATAGACACACACACACACGGAATGACATTGTACCATTCGCAACAACATGAAGCTAGAGTTTATAATGCTAAGCAAAGTAAGTTAGAGACAGATAAATACAATAGGATTTCACTCGTATGTGGAAGAAACAAATGAGCAAAGGGGGGAGGGAGAAGCCAGAAACAGACACAACTATAAAGAACTGATGGTCAAAGGGGAGGTGGGTGAGAAGATGAGTGAAGTAGGTGCTGAGGATTAAGGAATGCATTTGTGATGAGCACCGGATGATGTAGGAAAATGTTGAATCCCTATATTGCGCCACTGACACTACTAGAACATTGTTAACCGGACTCAAAACAAAAACTAAAAAAAGAAAAACAGCAAATAGTTACTGTAGTCAAATATCAGGACATAGTAAGAGATGGGGTGGAAAAGGGGAATTGTATAAAATGTTTCAATAGTTGCATTTAAAAGTAATTGGTATTATCACAAATAAAGATGGGGTTAAAATAATTTCTTATTTAAATACTTTGTTTTTTCAGGAAGCACTTAAAATTACCATTCCTAAAAAAAAAAATCACTTATTTAAGATACACACATTATGTATTCAAAATTCAGAAGTCACTGTTAAGATTTATTTTTACCAAGAAATCACAGCATGCTATCGTGAATGAACAGAGACAAAGGCCAAATTAAAGTTTTGTGGAATGGTTTTGTTCTTTTACCATTATATGCAGACTGGGGGGTGAGAGTGGGGAGTTGTTTTCTTGGAATTACTTCCACTCGAGTACATTTTTTAAAGTATGGACTTTTATTATTTTAAAGATTTGGATTTATGCTCTGATTACAGTATTTAGATTTCATACCAATGGAATACCATTAAAATATTTAGCAATACGGAGATAATTGTGTTTACTTCAGAGTATTCTCATTTTAATATGTGAAAACTACATTTTCATACATTTTTTATACTTTCTTTAGCATGCAATAAAGAGTTCCATTTAGATGCTAAAAAAAAAAAAAAGGTCAGACTTCTCAGTGCTAAATGAAAAAGTTGGATCTTGGATGCCTAAGCCAGAAGTTTTAGTTAATATATAAAATTAAGTGTTGCTCGTTTAAGAGGTTTTACATTTGAAATACATCAGAAGTTTATTAAAACAGATCTACTTTAATACATATCAACATCAGAGAATTTGCAGGAGATGGAGAGAACTCCGTGCTATACTGGAAAATAGAAGGATATTGAATATGGAAAAAAAACCTTCAGGCAACAAGATATTTAAGAATTTGACAAGAACACCCTCAACTAAGCTGATTTTCTTATTATCATTTCAATAAAACATCTCAGTAACTGATACCCAATCAAGGTTTATCCTCACTCATCCCCCAGTTGAGTATTTCATCTGTCAAACCAGACTCTGGAAGAACCATCTAGGTTTACTGGATTGTGTAAGCACTCCTGTGTGTTTGTGCGTGTGGTTCCATATGCAGCTTTGTAGATTTGCATGTGTGTCAGTTTTCTGTACCCAGGACTGTGCTAGCATGAAGAGTAAACAAGGTAGACAGGGACACTCAGCTCTCAAGGCAGGAGCCAACAGGGGACATGGGTATTAAAGTTAGGGTTAAAAATAGGACAGGGATACATGGAGCTAAGAGTTTTAGGAGAATGTATTTTTCTGGGATCAGTCTTTTCTGATCAAGTGTAAGGATTAAATAGAACCAACCAGAAAAATACATGCAGGAGAGTAAGGGATAGGAGGCTGCATGTAGAGGCCACAGTGTTGAATTCCAGGAGCTTCTGCAATCACTGAACCCTGCACGGGTACAGCCAGTTATCTGCAAGTAGAGCCTAACGATGCTCGGCCTCACAGATCAACCATGCAGACCTGCTTCCTACCCCAGTTATTGAGGTTTTAATATGCAAGACTTGCTTACGTATACAACTAGAAAGTGCACGGGAAATCGGCTTTTCCTCCTTGCCCAGGTAAGCTATCCTGGAAAGTGGGGGGGGTCTTTTCAAAAGACAATCCGGCAAGATCATACAGTCAGTCTCGATAGCAATGCAGCCTGTAGCCGGTTAAGGAACAAGCCATTAAATCTGTCCCCCTTCCCATCGGCCTCACTCTTGTGTGCCCGCTTTCTGCAATTCGCGTCAGCACGTGAAAGTCTCAGGCTTATGGTTTCTGAGAAATCCAGGCATGGCACTTATTTTCCTCCACTAAGTTGGCCTTAGCTTAGGGTACTGCCACTCGGGGACACGGATCTAGTAGAAACGGCGTTAAATGCGCAGCGAGAACTGTACTGCCTTCATCGTCACCAAGGCTTTTAGTAGTGATTCCGGTTCAAAATGATGACACAAGAGGACCCTGAAGTCACTTGCTCCCAGGGACAGGACGAGGGTTTGGGGTGATGGGATTTGTGGGGTCTGGAGCCAATAGCCATGAAAAAATTCTGACGAGGTCTTTGGTGGAAAAAGGTGATTTTATGAAAGCGCAGAAATGGGACCGTGGACAGGAAGAGCTGCCCTGGGACCAGGAGGAGAGGCTGGTTATACAGTTGGGAGCTGAAAGGGGTAAAGTTCAGGGCAAGTTTCCCATGAGATTTTCTTACGCTAAAGACCACTCACAGGATAGTGGAGGCCTGCTGTCAAGCTAAGGTTGTTTTTCCCTCTAGAAAAGCATTAGCATTAAGACAGTAGGGAGTTCTGGAGAAAAGTCTTACTCTGCCAGCCTCAAGTAGTTGTCAATGGGCTGTAGGTTATAAATTTAATTTTATCTGTCATTTCCTTCTGCCTTTGTTACCCGCATCAGGCACACCAAATCTACAACTATACAGGAAACAAAGTTCTTCTGAAACACATCCGATAACTAGCTGGGCTACTCTTACACTAGGCAAATGGAGGGGGCACATAAAAGTGGGTAGGAGAGGCTAAGACACAATCTCGGGATCAACCCCACCCTCACCCCTGCATGGCAAACCACAATTGGGAGGGTCGCTCAACCCCGGGCTTCTCCCTGGGGAGATAAGATTTGAATTTCACATCTGTCACCCCAACTTATAAGACTCGCACCTGAGAAATGAGGCCCAAAAGCAACTAGTTTTGAAAGCAAACAAGGCTTTGAGAAATGTTGTGAAGGCTAATGTGAACTAACCCACCCAAGGGCCCAGTGTAGAGGCAATCGCTGAAAGCACGTACTTTTTTTTGTGACACTTAATTGCCCATCTTTAAGACTTGGCCCAAGGGGCAGACATCTAATTTAACACTTCCAGGGGACTCTCCTCCTCCCCAGAGATCTGAGGGCAGGCACTGTCATTAGCCTTCCTCCAAGTCTCCTGTATCTTCTGAAGAAGAGCTAGTGTACATGTGATACCTCCAGTTTTCGCCACATGGTCACAAATTGACCATCCAGTTCTGTTGGCAAGGTGGCACTTGCGTCCGTGGACCCCACAGCACTGCATCAAGTGGAGAAAGCCCACCTTCAGGGCACGGCACAGCTACAGCAGTTGGAAATGTACCCCCAGGCATGCTATTGAAAAGGCTGATTAGTTTACTTTCAGAGCTGTCCTCAGAGGATCAGGCTTATTAAATACGTCTCAAAAGTGACTCAACTCTTTTATTATTAAATAGGTCTCAAAAGTGACTTTTCCCTTAACAGTCTGGCTCTGGCGTCTATTCTAAGGGGTGCAAGGCTTGTAGTCACAGGTTCAATGGGACAGTGGCCAACAGTTAACTGGCTAGGACCCCAGGACTTCAGAGGCAGCAAACACACACCATCAACCAGTCTTCCTCTGAAAGATGTATATTCACGTAGTTTACGAGCTACTGCCTGAGGGTCCGGAACTCAGAGGTCCTCCCTTTTAGGACACAGACAGGTACTGGCACATCCTCAACTACTGGGAGAGACTAAGAATAAGGTAGACTTCTTAGGCAATGAAAAATGAGAGCTAACCAAGAGCTAGGGCAGAGGTGACCAGTAAGGCCCATCTCCTACACATGGTCACTCCTTCAAGACCAGGAGATTTGGATGTTTTACCTGATGGATAGAAACCGACACAGTGAAGAAAATGAAGGAAGAGGAATAGGTTCCAAATGAAAGAACAAGATAAAGCTGAAGAAAAAGACTTCAATGAAAGAGATCAGGAATTTACCTGATAGAGTTAAAGACAGCACTCAGATGCTAAATTCAGGTAGAGAAGAATTAAAAACATAAAAGAATCAAATAGAAGTCCCAAACTGGATAACTGAATTAAATACATTCAGTAGATTAGAACACACAGACTAGATGCATTAGGGAGGAAAAAAGATCACTGAACTCAAACACAGGGCAGTGGAACTTACCCCATCAGAGTAAAGGAAAGATAGCTTAATAAGGAATTTATAGAACATCATCAAGCAGATTAACATTCATATTATCAACATCCCAGAGAGAGAAGGCAGGGGCAGAAAATTTGAAGAATTTCTGAAATCTTCCCTAATTTGGAGAAACAGACATCCAGGTCCAGGAAGTCCAGAAAACTCCTAATAAGATGAACCCAAAGAGACTCACATGAAGACACATTATCGTTAAAGTGTCAAAAGGTAAAGACAAAGAATGTTCTCTAGATTTATTTTTGAGAGCGAGTGAGAGAATATGTAAGTGAGCAGGGGAGGGACAGATAGAGAAAGGGAGGCACAGAATCTGAAGCAGGCTCCTGGCTCGGAAGTATTAGCACAGAGCCCAATGTGGGGCTCAGTATCATGAACCAGGAGATCATGACCTGAGCTGAAGTCAGACACTTAACTGAGCCACCCAGGTGTCCCTCCCTTACTGTTGAAGTTTAAAAGACAAAGAATCTTAGAAGCAGCAAAAGAAAAACTTGTTACATACAAGAGGACCCCCACAAGTATTAGATTTTTCAGGGAAATTGTGCATGCCCAGCCGAGAGTGGCACAATGTATTTAAAATGCTGAAGGAAAAAAAAAAAAACCCAAAAACTGCCAAACAAGACTTCCCAATAAACTCGCCTTTTAGAATTGAGACAGTTTTCCAGACAAGTTAAAGGAGTTCACCACTAAACCAGTCTTATAAGAAATGGAGGGACTTTGTCCAGCTGAAAAGAGCACTAATCACAACAAAAATTGCAATCCTTACTGGTAAAGATATAAATTTAGAATAATGTTGTAAGTGCAATGAGTTAATTACTTATGAAGCCAGCATGAGACTTGAAGATAATAGCAAAAATAATCATAGCTGTGATAACTGGTTAGTGGATGTACAGGATAAAAAGATGTAAATTGTGACCTCAAAAACATGGGGCAAGAAGTCAATAAAAATATGATCTTTATAATGCACTGAAACATAAGTCATAATCAACTTAAAATACAAGTTGTTTTACATAAGCCTCATGGTAACCATAAAGCAAAGCCTACAGTGGATACATGAATGTAAAGGAATCTAAGCAGACCACTGCAGAAAAGTCACCAAATCCTAAAGACAGTAAGAAAACACGAAAGGAACAAAGAAATTACAAACAGCCAGAGTAGAACAGCAATAATTATGTACTTATTGCTTTAGATGTAAATGGATTAAGTTCTTCAAAGACAGCAGCTGAATGTATTAGCCTCTCTTTATGCAGTCTATAGAAGACTTGCTTTAGGTGAGAAATACATAGACTGAAAATCAGTGGATGGAAAAGTTATCCCATGCAAAAACAAAAAGAACAGTGAGTAGCTATACTTATACCAGAAAAAATAGACTTTAAAACAAAGACTAAGAAGAGACAAGGTCATTACATAAAAAAGGAGTCAATCCAGAGGAGAATGTTTGTATTAAAGTACCCAATGAGAGCACTTAGATCTATCAAATATTAATGCACCTAACAGGAGAAATAGACAATAGTAGAAGACTTAAATACCTCAAATCAACAGGTCATCCAGACAAAAAAAAATTAAAAAAGCAAATACTGGCCTTAACTGACACGTTGTATCACATAACCTTAACAGACATACACAGAACGTTCCAGCCAAAAATACATTCTTCTTAAGTGCACATTGGCCATTCTCCAGGATAGAAGTGTTAGGCCATAAAACAAGTCTTAATAAATTTAGGGTTGAAATATATAAGCACAATGAAATTAAAAATTAGTTAGAAGTTTTTGGATTTAATACTACCACCAAATAAAAAAATAAGGTAGGACTACAAAGCTTCATAGCTAAGGAAGTCAAGAAAATTAAAAGGCAACCCCCAAATGGAAGAAAATGTCTACAAATCTAATCCCCCAAATATATCAAGAACTCCTACGACTCAAAACTGCAATTAAAAATAAGATCTGAATATTTTTCCAAAACATACAGATGGCAAACAGGTATGTGAAGTGATGCTCAACATCGCTAACTAGGAAAATGCAAATCATAACTGCAAGGAGATCACTTTACACCTGTTAGAATGGCTATTATCAGAAAATAACAGTGTTGGTGAGGATGTGGAAGAATGGGAACACTTACACAATGCTAATGGGAACATAAATTGATGCTACTACTATCAGAAACTTTATGAGATTTCTGCAAAAAAAAAAAAAATAGAACTACCATAGGATCCAGTCATCAACTTCTGGTTATTTTTCTGAAGTAAATGAACACTAAATGGAAAATAGACCTGTATGCCCATGTTCACAGAGTCATTATTCATAATAACCAAGACATGGAAGAAACCGAGGTGTCCACTAACGGAAAAGTACATAAAGAAAATGTGATACATACAGACCATTAAGCCAGAAAAGGAAATCCTGCCACTTCTAACATGGGTAGACCTCGAGGAAATTATGCGAAGTCGTCAGAGAAAGCATTACTGTAGGATCACACAAGTGGAATTAAAAAAAAAAAAAAGAGCTCATAGACCTAGAACAGATTAGTGGTTGCTGGAGGTTGGGGGGTGAATATAGGGGGAAAAAGTACAATCTTTATTATATCCCTAGGACTAGTTTTATAACAACATAGTGACTATAGTTAATACCGTATTGTATAATCAAAAGTTACTAAAAGTAGATCTGAAAATTCTTATCCCAAGGAAACAAACAAGCAGGGAGGGAGGTTTAATAGATGTTGTGGTGATCTTTTAGCAATACATACAAATATCAAATCATGTTGTACACCTGAAACTAATACAACATTATCTCTGGATTGTAGCTCAATTTAAAAAAATAGGAAAAAATAATCAGTGCCTTCCTGTGTGCTGACAGGTCACAACGGAGAAAACAAAAACAAACCACATAGCTATGTTTAGGTAGTGGTGTATTGATTGTATTGAAAGGATCAGGTAGCTTTTCTGCCCACAGAGGACACCGGCTGAGTAAGCATCCTTAAAGTCTCCCCACCCACCCTGTCACCTCTAAGTCAGGGTCTCCCAAAGAGCCGGAGTAGCTGCAAAAGCTCTTCAGAGGTTTGAGCTTTAAACAAGGAATGAGAGTCTGAGGAGCCATTCTGAACAACAGGGAACGCTCATGGACTGTGTGGGGAGGAGATTTCCAAACACCAAGTGCTCCAGAGACTCTGGGTTTGTCACCTATGCCACTGTGGAGGGGTGGATGCAGCCATGAATGCAAGACCACACCAGGTGGATGGAAGAGTTGGAAAACCGAAGAGGAATACTTCGAAGGTTCTCCAAGACCTGGTGCCCACTTAACTGTGGAAAAGATTGTTGGTGGCACCAAAGAGGACCCTAAAGACCATCTTCTAAGAGATTATTTTGAATAGTATGGGAAAATCGAAGTGATTGATGACTGACAGAAGCACCGGCAAGAAGAGAGGCTTTGCTTTTATAACATCTGAGGACAGTGACTCACACAAGATGGTCATTCAAAAATACCATGCTGTGAATGGCCACAACTGAAGTAAGGAGAGCCCTATGTAAGCAAGAGAGGACTAGTGCTTCCTCCAGCCAGAGAGAGAGGAGTTGTTCTGAGACTTCGGTGGTGGTCACAGAAGTGGTTTTGATGGGAATGACAACTTTGGTCATGGAGGAAACTTCAGTGGGTGAGGCGGCTTTGGTGGCAGTCGAGATGGTGGTGGATAGTGGCAGTGAGGGGGACCATAACAGATTTGGTAGCAATGGAAGCAATGTTGGAGGTGGCCAAAGCTAGAATGATTTTGGCAATGACAACAGTCAATCCTCAAATTCTGGACCCGTGAAAGAAGGGAATTTTAGAGGCAGAAGCTCTAGCCCCTATGGTGGTGGAGCTAATACTTCGCCACAACACAAAACCAAGGTGGCTACAGCGGTTTCAGCAAAAACAGCTGTCACTACGGTAGTGCCAGAAGGTTTTAATTACTTCCAGGAAACAAACCTTGGCAGGAGAGGAGAGCCAGAGAAGTGACAGGGAAGCCACAGGTTACAACAGATTTGTGAACTCAGATGAGCGCAGTGGTGGCAGGGCCCAGCTGCTACAAAGATGCCATGTTTTAGGCAATACCCAGGTGTCTGGGCAAAACAACTCAACTGTATTTGTGATTGTTTTACAGGTTATTTTAGTTTCTGTTCTATGGAAAGTGTAAAGCATTCCAAGAAAGGATTTTGATGTAGTTTTTTTGTGTGCTATTGATTGTTTGGTGTAATGATCTGACCGTGATGCTAAATAAATGGGTCACACGCGCGCGCACACGCACACACGACCAAGTGCTATAGTTACATCGTGACCTTCACTTGAGTATATAAAGAGTACATCATAATTCTAAACCTAGCACAGAAACCTTCTTAAGAGCAGGAGCCAGTTATATACTTATTGTTGAAATAGCTTTAGAAGTTTTAATTTGCAATTCTGAGCACGGTTTTAAGCCAGCATTGTTTTAAGTCCAAACTAGGTAAAGACCATTAATTTTGGCAATTCAGTACTACTGATAATAACCGTATGTTTTTTCCCCTAAAAATCAGACTAGATATTTCTATGTGGATAACGCTGTCATTATGTTGGGCTTCCAGGAAACTTTGTTACAGGTCTTTTATCTTAGGTGATAGGCTTTTTATTTTGAGCACGGAAACTAAACATTGAGAGCCTTTCTTTTCACATTTATGTACTGTTGAGCAAAGTCAGTAGTTCAGCATTCCTAATTAGTTTTGGGGTAAAAATTTTAAAGATTTTGTAAGACATACTCAATAAAACTGAGGTTTTCTAAATTATTAAAGTTTACAAAACAATTATATAAAACTTTTTTTTCTCTGCTTTTAAATGTCTTCATTCCCCTCCCCCCCAGAGTTTTATCCATATTTCCTTTCTTTAGCATCTTTACTCCAAAAGTAATTCCATATATATATGGTCAATTAATCTACAACAAAAGAGGAAAGAATATACGATGAGGAAGTGTTTCAAATGATGTTGGGAAAACTGGACAACTGACTGCTTACACTTTACACAAAAATAAAATCAAAATACATTAGTGATCTGAATGTGAGACCTGAAACCCTAAAATTCAGGAAAAAACAAACACACAAAAAAAACCAGGTAGTAATCTTAGACCTAAGCTACATTTTTTCCCCTAGTTAAGTGTCCTCAGGCAAGAAAAACAAGAACAAAAATAAGTTGTGACTACACCACAATGAAAGGCATTTGCAAGGCAAAGGAAACCAACAAAATGAGAAAGCAACTTTCTGAATGAGAGAAGGTATTTGTACATGATCAAATAATGCGTTAATATCTAATATGCAAAGAATCTATAAAACTCAATGCTGGTAAATCAAAAAGAATGAAATCTTGCCATTTGCAACTATGTGAATAGAACTAGGGGTATTATGCTAAGTGAAATTAGTCAGAGAAAGACAAACATCATATGACTTCACTCATATGAGGACTTTAACATACAAAACAGATAAACATAAGGAAAGAGAAGCAAAAATAATATAAAAGAAGGGAAGAGGACAAAAACATAAGACCCTTAAATATGGAGAGCAAAGGGTTGCTGGGAGGGTTGTGGAGGGGGGGATGGGCTAAATGGGTAAGGGGCATTAAGGAATCTACTCTTGAAATCATTGTTGTACTATATGCTAACTCGAACATAAACTTAATAAAGAAAACTCAATGCCAATAAAAGTCTGATTAAAACATGGGCAGAGGACCTGAAAAGACCTTTTTCTGAAGACATACAGATGGTCAACAGCCACACCAAAAGATGTTGCCCGACACTAAAGCTTCACAATGTAAATCAAAACCACAATGAGTTATCACCCCTCAGTCAGAATGGTATTGAAAAGTATGAGGTATCAAGAAGAACAAGTGTTGTTGAGGACATGAAGAAAAAGAACACTCAAGCACTGCTGGTGGGAATGTAAATTGATGCAAGCACTGGAAAATACAGAGTTACTGGAAAAAAAAAAGTTCAGAGAAATGCCATATGACCCAATAATTCCACTACTGTGTATTTACCCAAAGAAAATGAAAACACTAATTTGAAAAGATACTTGTACCCCTGGGTTTACTGCAGCATTATTTACAACAGCCAAATAACAGAAGCAACTCAAGTACCAACCCATAAATTACCACACACACACACACACAAAATGGTATATTAGCTATAAAAGAGGAGACCTTGCCATTTGTGGCAACATGGATGGAACTAGAGGGTGTTAGGTGAAAGAAGTCAAAGACAAATACCTTAGCATTTCACTTATGTGTAACATGTAAAGAAAAACTAAAGAGAACAAATGGGTGGTTGCCAGAGGGGGAATGGGGTGATGGACAAAACAGATGAAGTAGATTAAGAAGTTGAAACTTTCAGTTATAAGTCAGAAATGAAGAGTAAAGCATAGGAAACATTGGAGTATAGCACGGTCAATATTACAACACTGTATGGTGACTGGCAGATGGGGACTCTTCTTACCTTAGTGGGCATTGAGCTATGTATACAACTGTTGAATCACATTCCTGACACACATATCATAGGTCAACAGCCATAAAAACATTCAAGTATTTAAAATATGTTTAAAAGCAACACTGCCCAGTTACACACTTATACACAAATATAAAAATATCAAATCATAACGATCACAAGCACGTAACACATAAACTTAATTTTTTCATTGTTTTATAGGCAGATAAAAATAGGGGTTTTAGAATATAAAAGCCCAAAAAATCAGGTATTTCACACATGCTGTAAGTTTAATAGTAAAGTTACTACTCTATTGTACTAAATTTATGTGAATTACTCCTTTAACATGTTCATTCTATTTACATTCAAAAGTACTGTAGCGTTTTCTGGACCATCCAATGAGCTGATTTTCATTATTGGCATATTCCATTACAGAAACAAGCAGAATAGAATACTCCCTTTCCCAAATCAAAACAACTTTGACCAGAAGCCAAATCACCAAGACCTAAAAAAAAAAAAAAAAAAAAAAAAAAAGTGTTTCCTCTGGGTCCAAGAGCAGATGTTGGATATAAATTTTAGCAGCATTTTAAAAAATTAGTTTTTTTTGTTGTTTTTTTTTGTTTTTTTTTTTGCGCTTTAGAGCAATAGATCAGGAGAGAGGCAGAGAAAGAGGGACACAGAATGCAAAGCAGGCCCCAGGGTCCAAGCTGTCAGCACAGAGCCCGTGAGGGGCTCAAACTGAAGAAGCCCGAGATCATGACCTGAGCTGAAGTTGGACACCTAACCAACTGAGCCCCCCCAGGCGCCCCAGCAGCAGTTCTATTACTCAATACCATTAGCGTGTATTCCCCCAACCTACTCCTTATAATGATTAAATTGACAACTTATTTTATTTGACAAGCGAATGATTATGGTGACTTAATTGGGAGGGAAGACCACTATCTCTCTACAAGTATCAGAAGGAATGGGTCACTCAAACTATTCCCTCTGATACTCTTAGCTGGGGTTCATACTATCTGAATATGTTCTAACACTTTGCATATGATTTTGATTATAGTATTAGTGCTAGCATTTATGGTGCCGTTTGGAGAAGGGGGAAAAGCCCCATGCCTCGGTCTTTGGATAGGAGACCTGATGAAAGGATTAAGGTGCTTGTTTCTATTACTTATTACTTTTAAACTACTCAAAAGCTCATGGCAACAAAAATCACCAACTCATCCCCCACCCGGATCCTCTGGGATGGCTGGGAAATTCCTCTTCTGGTTTAGTCTTCCTTTGAGACTACATCTAACTGGTAGATCAGCTAGTCTCTCCCACGGGTCTACTACTAAGTGTTGGATGTTACGGAGGGCACCTTGCTTCACATCTTCATGTAAGTCTCGCTTTCTCTCAGAGCCGAGACTGATTTCTTTACATGGTGATCTTAAGGTAATGATTCAAGGGGCCAAGGTGAAAAGCTACAAAGCCTCTTAAAGCCTGATTTTATAATTCACAAAATGTCCCTTCTGCCACATTCTAAATTGGTCAAAGCAACACACAGGGAAAGCCAAGATTCAAGGTTAAGGAAACAAACTTAACATTTTGAAGAAAATGGCAAAATTACGTTGCCCACTTTTAGATTTATAAGCAAACTCCTTGAGGTGGACACAGCATAGGGAACTATGGTTCATTTCAGAAAAGGATGGGACTTCCTCCAAATGCACCCAGTTGTACTGTAAGTTACAAGAATGAAAAGTAGAGGGGAGAAAGCTGGAGTTCTGAACGTCCTCTTGGCTGGCCACTCTCGTTCAACATACAACCTGTATAACTGTATTTGATGGAGCAGTAGGTTCCTGAAAGTCTTGATAGATAGTATTAAGATATTTTCATGAGGATAACTAGAGAACAAGGAACTACAGAAAAAGCATCTGGGTACAAAGAAGATGATAAACTAGATTTTTGTGCTAATCAAGTATTTGGAATAATATGGACTACATTTATAGGTGTCAGGTTTTCTTTACATATTCAAAGTACATCACTGGAAAGTATTCCAGGATCAACAACTGCAATAATTGAAAGTGTTAGATTTTATAAAACATTCAAATGCTGTGTATCATAGGACTTAACTGACATGAGATTTTAGGAAGAGTCATTACACTTACCCGTGTAGCACATAGATTACTAGGAAATGCAAAGTAAATGTATAGTCAAGTATCCAATGTATATAATTAGGTGCTAAATTAGTACTTGAGGACTGAACAATTGGGGAGGGATTCCTCAGCAACACTGATTTTGATTCAGCACTTATTACATGGAAAAGCTTTATAAAGATAATTTGACAATTATTTGACAAGGACAGGGGGAGGTAGTTTCCCGACACACATCATGAATATTTCAAATAAAGTAATTTGTTATGGAGATAACTTACATTTTTATACTCAGAAAGGGTCTCTAGAAAAATGAACAAGAACCTGGTATAGCTGTTAAATTTGCACACACACAGGGAACTGTGCGCAATAGGAAAGGGTGAAATAATTTTCATATGTTTCTTGGAAACCAAAGTTTTGTACCATAAACGTATTATAAAGCACACCTCTATCGTGTAGTGCAGAGATTTTAGGACTGGGAGAACAATGGCGCTGTAGTTTTTCAAAACATTTTAGCGCTTACATTTTCCAGTTTACACCTGTCCAGTACAAAAGCAAACCACCTGACCTAGTCAAGGTTTCTTTTACTTAAGAAAATTGGCCAACACACAAGACGACATGAACTTGAAATCCCTCCTCACCCTCATCCTCCTGCTTCACTAATGGCAGAAGGTTTCGGCTGACTCATCGCATCCTAATTAACTCCATCTTATACGTTTTGGCCTAGGTAGAAACCCAGTGGGTAGTCAGGGATAATATATTTCTGTGCATCAAGCTAATTGGCATGTATGTGGCCTTACTCTCTGACCCTGGCCTCATTAGAGACCATCTCTATCCGCCTTAGTGGGTTGGTTACTGCTTATCAAGTGGAGTTCCACCTTTTAATGCAGAAAGGTAAAGAAAATAATAGTTCTTGACTTTCATATGGGAGCAAACGACAGTAAGAATAGGTTTTCCCAGCATAAAAACCTTTCCCCATGAAAGCTCAGATATTGACAGACCTCTAAAAGGCTACCCAGGAGAAAGCTAGGAAGAACCCAGTTTCCTCTACGTAGTACCCATGCCAACAGTAAATTAAGGGTTGAATTTCTACTCTCTTTTCTGGATGCCTTTTCAATCCCGATTTAGTCTTGATTTTAATCGGCTAGCTCAATATCTACTTAGTGACTAAATAGATGTTATACACGGACAATAAGGATAAAATGTCAACCTAACAAATTACATACCTACTGTGAATGTTGATCACCAGGTATCACGGTTCTTAAATATACAAAGGATTTTTTTTTCAGATGCCAAACCAGCTCACACATGTACAAAGTCCAGAATACCAGTTGTGTTTATATGGTCAGTATAGAAAGCTTTCAGATCAGAGAATTCAGAAAGACCACCTTTTCCATATTCGTCCAGAGTCCAAACCCACCGTATGAAAAAAGAGCTATAGAACATAGAACACTAAAGACAAATAGTCACAATGATAGTATTTGGGGATATTTAACTACTTTCTGACTGGATGTAGGATGTAACAGAAGCAATTTCGGTAGGTGTATTATTTTAGCAAAGCTCATTTACATTCCCTCTCAAAAGTATTTAGTGTTTTATTTTTGCTACATGGTGTTAAACAGGTGGGGGAAAAGCTAGTTGTGTATAAGTTAGCTACGTTTGCAATTGTGCAGCCTACAACGTAGTCATTTATTTCAACAGGAAATCCTTAAAAGAGCTCTGGACCTCTAAGTTGATCAGACATTAAAACTCTTATGCACAATAGCAATAAAATATAGAAGCCAGAAGAACAAGCATCAGCCTAGAGCCTCACAGCAGAAAATGTCAAGTCTAAGACAACCCTGGGCTTGAGTCCTAATACTGCCATTTACCAGGTATGTAATTTGAAGCTTTTCTTCTCTAAGCCTCAGTTATAGAAGTAGCAGTATATGTTTCAAAGGATCGGTGGGCTGATAGAGAATTTAAGATGCTTACATTAGTATCTGGCTCAGTAACTATTAGTCTTTTCTAGCATATTGCATAATAATCAAATATTCTAAAGGTTAGAGTGAATATTTTGTACTTTAATAGCATTGTCCCTATCCTTGGCAACACTATATAACTTTCTACGTATTGCAAAATGGAAGTGTGCAAAGTTGGTGGTTTTATTTTCCATTTCTCTAATTACTTGTGAGGTGGAGCATCTATTAGCTTTTAAGTTTCTATTAGCATGCCACAACTCTGTAGAACTTGTTTTTCTATTTTCTGATATTCTTTCCTCCCCATAGATGGAGCCAATTTTCTACCTCCATTAGTCCATCCATGCCCTAGCCTGGTTAATACCACCCATATGTACACTTCTGTTCTAGGCTCTTCCCATCTCCTGTTCCTTCCTGAGTTTACATAACAGTTTATTGCTTAACTTTTCATGTTCTACCTGGAAGGACATGTCCCTATTTGTTCTTCCTGGTTACTTGCATTTTTAAAATTTTGAATGTTTGAGACACAGAGAGGGTGAGCGAGGAAGGAGTGGACACAGGGAGACGCAGAATCTGAAGCAGGCTCCAGGCTCTGAGCTGTCAAAACAGAGCCAGACGCGGGACTTGAACTCACAAACTGAGATTATGACCTGAGCTGAAGTCGAACACTTAACAAAGCCACTTAGATTATTTGTATTTTAAAACTTTGTGTTCCGTTTGAGATTAAGATGCTTGCTAAAATTTAGAATAAGATTTAATAGAATTTATGGATTAACAGACAAAATTCCGGTCATAATAGAGCTCAACATCTTTTCAAGTCCGTTATTAGAGATTTTCAAATAAACATGGGGTCCTTCTTTGGTTAACTTAGCTACTATAGACATGAGTGTGGGATTTTTTTTTTTTTTTTAAGTTTTCTAATACTAGTTGTATACAAAAACTATTAGTACTTAACCTAGCAATCTTCCTGAACTAGCATGTTTGAAAACATTGGTCTTTGAGCTATTGGATTTTCTGTGCAGGGATGACGAGCACTTTAAAAAAAAAAAAGGGGGGGGGACTTCAGCATTTTTTACTACATATTCCCGAGATCACTTCAAGATAAAGTCATTTTAATGTATTTTGATAGTATTTTAGTTTTCATCTCCGTATAATTAGAACCATAGAATTAAGGTCATAGTTACCATCTAAGATTAGGGTTAGTGACTTCGTTTGAGTTCCCCAAGAGGCGGCTAAAAAGTGGGTTTACTTAGTATGTATTCGGTAAGAAATTAAAGAATAGAGAAACCTAGGGAAGAAAGCCAAAGAAGCACTTCAAAGCTGCTGTGGAAAGTGGGTACCATTTCTGCTCTAGATCCCCTGAAAGGTATCAGCCGTGGCACCCAGAAATCTGGTTATAGAACAGCCAGGTGGAGGATGTCAGGTCTTGTCTAATTCTGGGAGCATTAAGTCCCCAACACTTTTAGGCTGCATTTGTGGATGGATCCAGCAGGTACTCAATGCCTTGGCAAAAATCTAAAGCCAGCAAAAGGATGGTTAGTGTAGGACGTAGAAGGAGGCTCAGCTTTAAAGGTCTACTATCTGCCGATATCAAATTGGGTGGAGAGCATGGACGGGGATTTGCCACAGTCCATTTTTCTATGCAGATTCAGTTGTGTTCACTTTATTACCAGTCTTTCATGGATATTAAGGCTGACTTTAAAATTAGTCAAAATGAAGCTGAAGTGTAAGCTACATCAGTACCTCTGCAACTGAATCAAGGCTATTAATTTGTATTGATCTTTCTCTCCTACCTTTTTTAGACTTCTTAGCCATTACTAGCATTTCTGCTGGTCTACATAACTTTCTCGGTTGGGGTGGTCTTGACACTCAAACTGGAGAGGTCTGAACCTTTGGTCTTATCTGTTCATGGTTCCTAAAGTTGCCCATTCATCACCAGGCAAGCACTAAGAGATACCACAGAGCTTCCTTATGACTAGAAACTTATAAAATGAAACCTCTATTACCAGAGTATATCAAATATAACTTCTCCAACAGGATTCCCTTTGATGCACCAAGAGAATACTATGGAGTTTAGAAAACTGATATTTTTATGAACTACGATGTACTAGTTTTAGTATTTAGATATTTCAAGTTATTATAATAAGTATTTTAATAGAGGTTTTTGGATTTCCTTTGTATTTTGTTGTGAGGTACGAGGTCAGAGAATGGGTATTTCTAACATTGCCAATCCTCAAATGTAGTAAAGTTCACAAGGAAGAAAATCGGTACACGTGGTGAGGAGTTTTAGTGATCTAATTTTCTCATGGAAACTTTATACATAAGCCAGCTTTCTCTTGGCAACCGAGGTGGGCACAGAACTCCACGGTGAAAGGTACCAAGATCTTATTCCAGTCAGGCGTGGTCTTTGGCAACGACATCAGTCTGTTGAACATCGCTTCATTGGCTTGGCACGAAAGTTAATTTTACTTCTTTACCACTTTACTTTCCATGGGGTAAAAATACCTTAGAATGACAATTTCACAGTAGTTTTTCCTTTCAGTCCAGATATTTCCTATTACCTCTTAATTTCAGACCCATTCTATGGGTGACAAAACATTGCCAAAGAAGTACTGTTAAGGGTTTTTTTTTGGTTTTGTTTTCTTGGTTTGTTTCTTTAAACAAAGTGTTCTAGTTCATTCTTTAAAACTCAGTAAGCTCAGGTGTAGGAAGTTCAGATAAAAATAAAGCCTCAAAAGTTTAAGTATTTCTATTTTTATTGAAGCACTGTAGAATTCCAAAAGCACAAAGACCCACGTTTCAATCTAGATGCCAATAGTATGAAAAATTTCCATCTGCATATTTCAGCAATAAATTTAATACCTATCCCCTTTGGTCTCCCTCAGTAAATCAATAGTGTCACTTGTAAAACATAAGAGGTTTTTAAAAGTTCTTTCCCACTATTTCAAGAATTGTTACAGCCAAGAACAATGTTAAGTGATATGTCAATTTTCATAAAGCTATATATTAAAACAAGACTAGAAGTTGTGATCTCATACTCGATTTTCCAGATATCCCAACACCGCTATCCAGCTATTACGAAGATATCCATAGGCTCCAGGCATTGTAAGGAGCCTAAAAAGTTACTTCCCCTGGATTTGCTAAAATTTAAGTACACTTTATATTGGAAGTTGTATCACCTCAACGTAAAAACTCAGTAGTTTACCCCTACTTGAAGTTAATGGTTTGGAGCTTGATTTTATTAAGGATCTGGATGAATTAGGGATTTTACATATTCTCAAATCTACTTTCATAAATGTGTATAATATTTTAAGGGTCAACAAATTCCATGAAGATAATGAATGCATAAACATTAACCTTCAAAAAAACTTCAGAAGATATTCTGAAAGAGCTCCTGAATATTAATACTAGTAAAAAACAAAATAAAAAAACAAAGACAATATACTTGCAAACATACTTCTGTTCACAAAGGAAATGCATTTCAAATTCTCCTTTACATCATCAGCTATCTTTTAATGCTGTAAGGATCTCAGGGACTTATTGCTGTCAAGATTTTTCAACTACTATTTTGTGCTTTTGACTTAATATTTTGAGGAAGTTTGATACAGGAAGTTCTGAAAGTATGGACAACTATGTAGTCACAACTTAAGTAATTCTGATTTGTTTATATGGAAATACTCATTCTAACAAGTTCTACTTAACAGAAGTAATGCTACTATAGTTGGGGCTAATGGAATCTCACAGAAAAAAAAAACACAAGAGAGGATTTACAGGGATACATAAATCATTGCTCCTCTAGCAGTTCATTAAGGCATGTTGAGCATTTAGGGGAAAGAAAGCTCAATAATCACATGGTCTCCCATGTTCAGAAGGAATAATGCAAGAATAGTACATAGAGGCCAAAACTATGGAAAGTATTCAAATTAGAATAGAGGGTATGGTCCTATATGTGCAAGAATGACTGAACTTCAGAGTTAGACTTAGCTTTCCTGTCCTCAGGTGGTTGTAAGATAGGACAGAAATCCTCCCATCAGGAAACATGTGATTTACTTGCTCTTAGGGAAGGGACTTGCGAGCAGCCTGGGTTTTTGTCAGAACGGTTATGGGTTAGTCTAACACATGAAGTCTATACAGAAGGTACTACATAACCAACTTTCTTATTTTCCATCACAACTAGGCAGTCACGTTGTTCAATAGACTAGTCAGGTTTTACAGGTTAAGGGATATCAAGATACTCCAATAAAATGCAGAAGCATATAAAGACCCTCCAAGATAAAAACAAATGGGTCCTAAAAGTCATTTCATTGTGCTACTCTCAGGAATAAAGTTCATATGTTAAGTGCCCTTGAGAGTAATTCTTAAACCTTAGGATCCAAACTATTATCCTTGGGTATCAGGAGTCAAAAAAAAAAAAAAGAAAAAAGAAAAAAAAAGAGTCCTCCATCTTATTCTCTAGAAACTTCAGCCAGAGATGTTCTTGCGGTTTAGTGTAGATTGGAACTGTATTTTAAACCAGTGTAGATCGTTTTTTTGCAGGAAAAGGAGTAGCTCCTTTAATATCAGAAGCTAGATTAACATCTTGTAGCCCCATTTTAGAGTTCAAATGATTAATAGGCATGACTATACAGTCTGTGGTCATCGAATAGAGACAAAATCAAGCTCCTACTGGGGGGGATCTCAGGTTAAATTAAGTTTCTATAATACCCAGCACATTGCCCCATCACTAAGCACATAGTAGGAAAAAGTCCTCTTGTTTTGAGCCTCACTGGAATGCCCAGCCTATACCTGTATGCAGAAGCAACTCCCACAGAAGAGTCTTTGCACAGAGATACTCTGACATTTCTCCCATATTCCAGGGGGTGAGGAGTTTGGAGATAAACACACCCACATCCACTATTTCTTCTTTCAGGAAGTGGCACTAAGAAAGTGTTTCTTTCTGGCAGAGGACCATTTGAGGGATTACTGCTTTTTCAACCCATTATATCTAATCTTTTTTAATGATTTCTGAGAGAGTGAAAGAACGCACGAGTGAGCACCTGAGCAGGGAAGGGTCAGAGAGAGAGAGAGAGAGAGAGAGAGAGAGAGAGAGAGAGAGAGAGAGAGAGAGAGGGGAAGACACAGAATCTGAAGCAGGCTCCAGGCTCTGAGCTAGCCATTAGCACAGAGCCTTATGTGGGGCTGGAACCCATGAGCCACGTGATCATGACCTGAGCCAAGGTCGGACAATTAACCGACTGAGCCACCCAGGCACCCCCAGCCCATTATATCTAAAGAGCATCTTTTGTTAAGATTTTTGCTTCACGTCCTTGGGAAGTTTGTCGAATAAAGACAGCCTTCACAAGATCTTGGGATTAAACCTTACTAGTTTTGTTCCATAGAGCCTATTGCCAGCAGGTTTTGCTTCAGCTGTCGGTGGGGGGAGAAGGGAATGGGGGGGCGCTCTCCACCTAAACTGTGCATGGAGATCACCTGAAAGTCACCAGAGGCACCTGAAGACTAACTCCAGGCATTCTCAGTTGGGCTGGTTTAGTGCCTGGCTGTAGAATGCCCCAGGTGATTAAAATATGCCCACAAATCTGAGAGCCACAGGTGGTCTTTTAAAACCTGCCCCTTAGTGGTGATTTTTGCTTCAGACATCGATTTCATCTGGAAAAGTTACTGACTCCTTAAGAGGAATCTGCTGGTACTTCAAGTCTGTTCTTTAGACTAGTGAAAATACATGTTTTCGCTTCAAGCACACGCCCATTTTTGAAATGAAAACCAAATTTCTTAGGATGGTTTTTTTTTGTTAAATTTTTTTGAGTGTTTTACTTATTTCTAGGAGAGAGAGAGACAGCGTGAGCAGGGGAGGGTCAGAGAGAGAGGGAGTCACAGACTGAAACAGGCTCCAGGCTCTGAGCTGGCAGTCAGCACAGAGCCCGACGCGGGGCTCGAACCCACGAACCGCGAGATCATGACCTAAGCAAAAGTCGGACGCTTAACCGACTAAGCCACCCAGGCGCCCCACACGCTCCACCATTTTTGAATTCCACACATTTTCAGGCAGATTTGCCTGAACAGGAAATGCCTATACACACCTTTGTAAAATCTGCATCACACCGCAATAGCATTAGTAACATTTTTCCACTCTTAAACTCCATCTCCAGCCAAGGAAATCCCAGGTTCATTATGAACAATTTTCCTTGGACTTGAAAAGGTTGAGGGTCAACTGAGCTACGGCTTCTCTTTAGGGGTCAAACTAGTAGTTCACAGCTCAGGAACCCACTGGTATTGTGTATCTGACACCATCTTGGCCATCCAGCAATAGTTAGTGGTTTTCTATTTGGCACTCCTAACACCTACAGACTGGTCTACCCTCTAAATCAGGAATATTCTAGTCTGCACATTAGCATCACCTGAGTTCTTAAACACCTTCATGCCTCAGTCAAGCTGCAACTGAGCCAGGAAACAGATGGTCCTTGGGCAGATAGGGATGAACGGCCCCTTATTAACAGAGCAGAAAGTACTAGACCTTCTGAAAACACCTGCTCCTTGGAGCAAACCGCCCAGGACCATATCGCTGGGAGCCGCACCGGCCTCTCTGGATGGCAGTCACAGCAAGGAAATGGCAGTGTTTGCAGCTCCTGCCATGAGAAACAAACTGGTATCTCTTCCTGCTACTACTGGCTCATGTTGGAAATACGGCTGCTGGTATTGACCAGGCCTCACAATATTCCAGATCAGACCCATATTCCAAACAAAGATACCTCATAAGGAAAAGCATAATCCTGCCTTTACAAAAGGTATTTTGGATGAAAGCTCTGTGGATGATTGTAAAAAGCCTCTTCCTATGGACCTTGCATATCAAAGACCATGGAGTCTGGCCCCGAGACTAAGAGCCTAATTTAGAGTTAAGAGCAAATATCCACCCCCACCCATCTGTTTCTGCTTAGAGCATTTTTCTGGCCTTGTATATGCTGATTGCTCCCTGTGAAGGAACCTATTGAGGAACTTCTTTTGGGATTATGAGAGCAGAAGTGTTCCCTGAAAGACCTGTTTTTCTTGATACTTCCACCTTAAGCTGTTGACCCCATCCACAGAGAAGTAACTTCACCCTTTCTATGCTGAAAACTTTGTCTGGTATGCTAAAGATGCGTTCCTTCCTCATAGGATAGGCATCTAAATCCCCCACCTCAATCACGATTGTAAACGTTATGCAGGAGTCTTCTACATACCTATGTTCCGGGAAATTCTTACATATCAAGGAAGTCCGTTATCAGAAACCATTGTCTAAGGCAAATGCCACTTCTGTGCCGTCCCCCAAGCACTTAATGATAAAGTGAAGTTGAGCCCCAGTCAGAGCAGAGTCTGCCTGGTGATCAGAAACAATCTCGGGGCTCTCTCACTCTCGCGACACCGTCCATCCTTCAGGGACCCCTGGACCTGCCAGAGCAGGCCTCTGACACCATATGTTAGTTTAGCATCTACACAGTAGCTACCCCTCAAAATGTAGCCCCACTGTAACCCATAGGAGCCTTCCCTCCACTTAGCCTCTGCAAGGAGCCCCTCCCGGGTAGTGGGAGTCTTTCCTTTCATTCTCACCCAATAAACTTGATGTCTGCAGTTCTTCACCTCGTTGTTGGTTCGATTCTTTGCCCATCAGAACAGGATTCTTGGGTTTTTGAATAAGCAGTTACCCAACCACTTAAGTCAGAAGCTCTGAAGCTGGGACACGATTTTGTTTCACCCCCACGACACCCCCAACCATGAAAGCCAGTAGAAAAGCTTCGTCTGAAGTGGAGTCCAGAGGCTCCAAAAGAGTAGCTCTCACACACGTCGCCCTTGGCAGCCTGTATCACAATTCTTACCTTGACAACGCAGGTTTCTCTTTTAGGACAAGGAAGGCAGATCGCTCCGTACGGCCAGCAACTACGCACGGCTCACTGCTCACCACCAGGGAGAAGCCAGCGCAACCTTAAACCCTTGTTCCCCAATAGACTTTATCTAACCCTCCCCCAACCCATTTCCTGTTAGAGCCTTGTAAGAGTGACCCTTCCTTCGGGCACTTCAGACTTGCCTAGGGTTTTGACCTGCCACGTGTCTGATTTGCAATTCTGCTCTGCTTAAAAAAAAAAACAACAACCATGTTTGCCAGTAACAGTTTCTTAACGTTTGCTTAATGTTTGTTTTTGAGAGTGCTCACCCAGGGCAGGGATGGGATGGAACGGGAGGGACAGACAGGCGCACAGAGAGAGGGAGGGAGGGAATCCCAAGCAGGCTCCTCGCGGTCAGCGCAGAGCCCAGCATGGGGCTTGGGCTCCCCAGGTAGCTATTTTTACGGTCTGGATCCCGACCCCCCAAACCCGCGACTCAGCCGTCCCAGCCTACTGAACCCCGGCCTCCAGCCCCAGGCGGCGGCCCTTCCGCAGCTCCTGCCTTATGAGGCCACAAAGGGCCCTGTGGCTGGTGATAAAAACACCGCTGCTGGCAAAACCGAAACCTCATGAGCTTCAGCCGCTTGCAAAGTTACACCAGCGCACAAAGCAGGCTTAAAGACTTTGCGAAGGAGTCTCCTACTGTTGCTACGAGTTTCCAGTAAGCTAGTGGCTTATAACAAATTGAATTTATTTGCTTACGGTTCTGGAGGTCAGACGTCCGCAACAGGTCACACTGGGCCAGAATCAAGGCTTTAGCAGGGCCGTGTTCTCTCGGGAAGCTCGGGGGGGAGCCCCTCTCCTTAAGTTCCCCAGCTTCCAGAGGCCACCCGCATCCCTGCGTGTGGGGAAGCACATCCATCCGCAAGCCGGCCACCGCACCACTCCGCGGGCTCCTTATGTGTGGGGGTTTCCTAGCTGCCTCTCTCCTCAATTTATAGGGACGCTTGTGATTACTTACATTGGACCCACCTAGATCATCCACGCTACTCTCCCACCTGAAAGTCAGCTGATCAGCCAGCTAATTCCATTTGCAACCTTAATTCCTCCTTGCCAGGTAATGAAAATACAGATTCTGGGGATTAGGACGTGATAGCTTTGGGGGCGGGGAGCCTTGTTTTCTGTAGCTCAGGCTTCAGAATTACAAACAACTGTGCAGCTATAAAAGCCTATGTCTGTTCTGGCTTTGATTAAAATGCCCTGTACAAAGCACCACGTCCACAATACCATGCTTCTCGGGGCTTCCAAAATGCCTCAGTTGCTGCTTATATTTCACTCTCTTAACATTTACTCCATTTCTCTTAGTTCTATTTGACTGTTCACCTAGTATTGATAGTATATACACCAAACCGCAAGTTCTGCTCTCCTCCTCCAAAAGTCCTCGCAAAATGAGAGAAAGCATTTTTGTTAAATGTGGTGTTCAGGATCCCAGGAAGTTTTAATATTTATCATGCCTTTTCAAAGAGTTTTCATCTAATTTCTTATAATAATATCAGATGGCTCCAAAACAGTAAACCCTGTAGTCAACATGATAACCTTGGGATAATACTGCCAAAGTGTACTTTTAATTCATGGTACATGTGGATCAGAGGGGCTCTGCTTCCTGTAGTCATTCTAGGACCCTGGCTGATGGAGACCTTGACATCTTTCAGCATACCGTCTGGAATATTTGGTTATTACAGAAGAGGGCAAGACCCAAAACCTCCTCATTGCCTTGAGCCTGGAAGTATCACCATCTTTTCTGACCATAACCTAATCGTATGGCCTTAGCTTAACCACACGGTAGCTCACAGAATATTCGGTTAGTGCTCTATCTGCACACATGCCAATTCTAAAACCTAAATCCTATAAATATTTCTGTTCCATGTGAATAACCCCCCAGGAATCATACTTTCTTGTCCACTTATAACTCACATTCATTAAAAGTCTGGTTAGTCTTGTGTACTAAATATACCAAATTCAACCATTTTTTACCATATCTACCAATACCAATCTCTTCCCAGTGGATTTGGGTGCATATGCCATATACACAGTGAAATCTTCTTTTCTGTTTATTACTCTTAAATGTTTTGAATGGCATACATGTCTTTTCCAATTTGTGTGTATGTGTCTGTGTGTCTGTGTTGTGCATAGACAAATAATACAAACCACTTCCAGATTATATGTATAAAGTTACTTAACAGCATTTATTCATATATAGGTACATGGTATACTTTACAAAGCAACATATTACTGGTATAGAGAATCCATATAAAATGCAATATTACATTTTAAAACAGTATTTTAAACTAAGCAACACTGAAAAATATAGATAAAATTACTGAATAAATAAGTAAATAAAATTGAACAAATATTCACAGCATTATATCAGTCAATAGGAAATATCGCATTTACATTTCATTGACAGTATAATCAATTTTACTGTTATATACAACTAGAAGCAGTTTAAACAATTAAAGTACTCTTTCTCATTGATAGCTTTATTTACAAATGAGCTATATTTCTCAATAATAAAATGTTGTTTAAGATTTGTCTTACAGGGATGCCTAGGTGGCTCAGTCAGTTGAACATCCCACTCTTGACATTGGCTTCGGTCATGATCCCAGGGTTGTGGGACTGAGCCCTACATCAGTCTCCATGCTCAGCATGGAGTCTACTAAAGATTCTCTTTCTCCCTCTGACCTTCTCCCTGACTCTTCCTCTCTCTAAAAATAATAACAATAAAATAACAAAATTCATCCTATGTAACTTTTTTAGAATGCATGAAAATAGGAGATAAGTAAATTTTATAATATGCAAAAGACAATTACCTATTTGATTTTGGGGAGTGTTAAATTAATCATTACATATCAATGCTCTAGAGAAAGATGCAGGTATGTAGTAAGTACCAAATCTTGATGTTGCGATTATTGATATTCTAGCAGTTTTCAAAGACTGGTAATGGGAGAAAACAAGTTGCAACATATCGATGTGACTGTTAGAAAGTAAAATTCTTAAAAGACATATAAGTTGTGCATGTTGAAAATAATTTAATAATGTCAATGAGTCTTGCATGGCTGGGATATGCTCTAGTACCAACTTATTTCAGCTCTCAGTAAATGTGAAAGTATGGCCCACCTCTCCAGAACCCATATTTGAAACAGGGGATGAGCAACATCCAACAGAAGAAAGCACTGGATTATGTCAATTCTTGACATGTTAGGAATGTTGAAACCCTGTTTTCCAACAATTTGGTTCTCTCCTATATCTGCCAATCATAGTTTCTTCGAAGAAGGAAAATGTTATGATGACTGAAATTTGGATGATAAAATTTGAGTGGATAAAATTCAATTATGTTACAGTCAATTCAATTTACATTATCTCAGCTCTCACTTAACTACTGCTGTTTACTAGACATTGAGATGAAGTAGATCACTGGCTCTTGAACCCTGTTGTAGGGAAAAGAGGTATATTTATTCCTAACTTGGTGCATGATCTTGTTACATGTGCCACAACATGGCATGGAAAGGAATTCTTACCAGGAAATTCTTAATAAGTTACCATTGTGTAAGTCCCTAAACAGTAAATGAAATGTTGAAAAATAGACACGAGAAGAAAAAAATTGCAAAAAGGGGAAAAAACAGGAAGAAAGTTATCAAGCTTCAAATAAGAATGCAACTACATCATAGGATTTCTCTTTGGATCAGCTAAAATAACAATCACGGCCTAATCTAAGAGTGAAAGCAGATTTTAGGATTCATGTCCAGCTATATTTTATCTCCTAGAACACATTTATTATTTAATTCCATAAGATAAATGGTAATGACTTGGCTTCTTATGATGACTTTTCTTTTATTCGTGCATTTATCAACCCTAAATTTTCTATTCTGAGGATGCTTTTAGAGCACTGATCAATCAAAGGCCATTGCTCAAGTGGTTTTGGCCTCTTCAACCATAATGTTACTTGTTCAATTTCTTTTTTATCAGATTGATTACAGAAAAGCTTAGCTGTTTTTGTGTCTGAATATAGAGCAGAGACTAACTCAGAGACTTGTTTAAATCTGATAAGTTACTTAAAGAGCCCTGTTGGGTTCATTTTCAGTGATGCATTTTTATGTTTATTTTACACTCATTTGTTGGGCAGCATTTAGGGTGTTTTCAATTATTCTCTGTAGTAACACTAAATATCATTGCCATTTTATGAGGTTTCTCCTTCTATTATAATTTTTTTTCCTTAATGGTTTTCCTTAAGAAAGAGGTACAATTGAGAGAAATTGTGTGAATATTTTTAAATATGCATGATACACACTGCCAAATTGCTTTTCAAAACATGTACTAATTTCCATTCCCAATATAAAGGTACCTATGCCTCTTTCTCTGTCCTTTGTCTCAATCAGAAGTGTCTCAATCATATTTGTCCTATATGTTTCAATTTCAATTCATCTGTAGGGGCATCTGGGTGGTGCCCTCAGTTAAGCCTCCAACTTCTGATCTCAGGTCAGGTCATGAGGTTGAGCCCCACATCGGGCTCCATGCTGATAGTGCAGAACCTGCTTGGGATTCTCTCTCTCTCTCCACACACACACACACACACACACACACACACACTTGCACTCTTTCTGTCTTTCTCAAAGATAAGTAATAAATAAATAAATAAAAACTTTAAAGAAAACAACAGCATAGCAGAATGAGTTAAAAGAACTACCTTGCCTACTACAAACAGCTAGGACTCCTACCTAAAAATGTAACAACAAAAACAAAGTTAAATGCAAACCTGATCTTGAAAGAAAGGGTGTTTCCATTTTGCAGGAACTGCTGAGATGCGACCACAGCAGCTCTGGATAGAAAAAGAGGAGAGGAGGAATTTTTCGTGGAGGTGGGCCTATTTTCTAGGCCTTTAGGCAGAGGTGGGCGACAGGGATTCAGGTGCAGATGATTTATTCAAGAATGCTCTTCAGGAAAGCCCATAAAGAGCAAATGAAGGAGGGCAGGGAAAGGGAAAGTCTTGGCGTAACCCATATGGAAGACTGTGGACGGTGGACTATGAAAGTATTTACATTTTTATAGCCTGACTTCACCGGGACATTGGCTGTGGCCTGGGGCGTGGCAGTCAGGTACCCTGAGATGAGATGGCTCCCCTCAACCAAAGGCAATTTGTTAAGAAAAAGGAGCAGCCCTAAGTCATGAGAAGTCCATACTTAGGGCAGCTGGCGGACTGATATGTTGGCGTGGTAAGAAGTATATGTGGAGCACTGGTGTGCTCACTACAGGAACCTAACATTGGAGCTATCACTTTGGAAAGCTCGTGGTTTTGTAAAAGAAAGCAAAATATCCTATTTAATTGACCCAAAGAAAACAATGAAGTTTGTCTGTCTCTCCCTGTGATTTTGGTTGGAAAACAGAAAAAAAAATGCTTCTCATGGAAAAATACAAATCTCAAGTCTCCTCCTCGCATGGTTATGAACAACCAATCTAAATTACTCATATCAAGGTAAAAGAAGAGCCCAGAAATTAATATAAAAGCTGACGCTGGATGGTAATAGCATCGTAAAGCCCAGCAGGAAGAAACGTCAGGGTCTCTCGACTTTTCTAGTATCCCAAATACGTGTTGAATAATGACTGGCAGGACACTGAAAACAAGCTCTCAGTGAAAGACAGAGTTCCCATAAAGAAACAACTTCTGTGAGGTAAGAGAGTAGAGATTCCACTGACAAGAATTAGAAATGAAACATTAGCTAGAAATGGTGAATAGCACTTCCGCTTTCATAAAGAATTTTTGAAAGATTTGCTTTTGCAAACCCCTCCCCCCGTTTTTTTAAAAACATGACTAAATTGATTATCGAAATTCCTATCTAAAAAATGGTACTCTGTATGTTTGTTTATATATATGTCTGTGGAAGTATATATACGGTTAAATGTGTAGACCTTGAATTCACCTCCTGTGTCAATTTTGCTCGCTTTTCAGAGTCCAGAGCGCTAACGCAACCCGGACTTGGGTCAGAGTGAGGCAGCTGTGTCTGGCTCTGGGGAAGGGCTGATCGGGTTTCCACCTCCTCCTGGAAAGATAGGGATCTGAAGTGCTTGGTTCCAGAGTCTTTCCAGAAAATTGGAGTGTAAATTGGCCAAGTCAAGTTGGTTCATCCTTAGCTGACATTCCACCTTGGCTTTTCCCAATTCTGTTCGTTCATCCTCAGCTGACATTCCACCCTGCTCTTCCCATTTCTTTTTGTTCATATGTTACGTGTGTTCAAAAGTATGACATCATACTTGTCTGCGGTTTGTTTGCTTGTTCGTTCTTTGTTTTTGTGTGTTTATTCCTTTATTGTGATATGTGTGGAGTTGCAAGCGATTAGAGATTAAAATGTGCATTTAATATATCAAATTTAAGTGGAATTTCTGGATCAATATTACCAGAGCGCTGTTTATTAATCATAACAAATCACTAGATTTTGTTTGGGCGCTCCTCTGAGTCCCCTGTGTTTTCCAGTTCATTAACCTATAATTTTAGTTTATTATTTCCATCCTTCTGTTTGTATTTTCCTCATTCTACTTTTGTTTCCCTATCTTGTTTTTAATGTTTATTTATTCATTTTGAGAGGGAGAAAGAGCACACAAGCAGAAAGAGAAAGGGAGAGAGAGAATCCCAAGCAGGCTTCATACTAAACGCCACACTGACCCAGAGCTCGATGCTCAAAAACTATGCCATCTTGAACTGAGCCAAAATCAGGAGATAGACACTTAATGGACTGAGCCATCCAGGCACCCCTCCTTAACTTTTTATATTGAAATATTAGCTCATGAATTTTATTTTTTCTTTTATTTATAAATGTAATGGTTTAAAGCTAGAAATGTCAAAGTTTGTGTGTGTGTGTGTGTGTATCATAGTTTTTGACAAGAATATTTCTACTACTGCAGTTCTAAACAGTTTCTCATTTCCATCATAATTTCTTCTGTAACTAATAGAATATTAAAATAGGTCTTAATCTATTTTTGGAGTTATATATGAATGTATCTTTTCTTAAGAATCTCTAATTCTTGATACATCACATCAATAAAAGGTAAAAACCATATGATCCTGTCAATAGAANTGACAATAAACTATTTGTAAAAAAAAAATTTAAAAAAATAAAACATTTTTAAAAATTAAAAAAAAAGAATCTCTAATTCTTAAATTCTCTAATTCTTAATTGATTTGCATTGTGGTTAAAGGTTTATGGAGCACATGAAACTAATTTTTTCACATTTATTAAACTTTACTCTGTGCCTTGTCAGGTGGCAAATTTTGAAAAGTATTTAAGGTATTCTTAAAAAATGTATATTTCTAATAGGTAAGTATAAAACTTGTTTATTTATTAAGATGATACTTCTTGATATTATTATTCAACATTTCTAAATCATTACTCTTTTTTTAAGGTTGCTGCCTAACAAGTCTCAGTAGCGGCTGTAACCTTCTCCTACTTTGAATTAGGATTTGTAAAGTTGTCCTTTTAATTCTGACCATTATTATCTATTTTAAAACTGTTTATTAAATCATACATGATCATATTTTTCCATCTTTCCTGAGAATTGTTCCTGTTAACATTGTTTTCAGCAATGCTTGGGATTTTCTATATAAGCAATAATGCCTATTTGAAAGTAGGAGCAATTCATTTTTTGTTTCTGACATTTGCCTGTTACATGTTTTATTTATTTTTCTTGCATTATTCTCCTGGCCAGGTACTTCATTAAGATATTCAATAAGTGTGGTAACAGTGAACATCTTTGCCTTGGTCTTTATCTTATGGGAAAAGCATTCATTCTGTTACCATTAAATGGAATACGGTATTAGCTGTAGTTTTCAGTACATGCTCGTAACCAGTTTGAGGACCTTTCCATCCATTTTTATCCACTGAGAGTTTTTGGCATAAGTGGATGTTCAATTTCGTTAAATATGGGTTTTTTTGTGCAAATAATAATATTGTCAAATGCCCCCTCCACCTATACTCAGTTAGTTGGTGTGTTGAATTATTTTGAAGAGTTTTTAAACATCAAGCCAGGTTTATATTTTTTAGATAAACCCCACTTGGTATTGATGTATTATCATTTTCATTTACTGTTGGATCCTGTCTGTTAATATTTTGAAGAGTTTTACATCTTTATTCATGAAGGATAGTGTGATTTTCTTATGTTTTGTGTACTTTTGGTATCTGGGTGATACTGGCCTCATAAGGTGAATTGGGAAGCATTCTCTGCTTTTCTATATTCTTGAACAGTATGCGTAGAATTGGTATTATTTATTCCTTAAGGTTTCGATATAACTTACCTACAAGTAAAACTCTCTGGATCTGGAGTTTTCTTTGAAAGTTTTTAACTATGAATAGAATTTCAATAATAGGTACAGGATTATGCAGGGTATCTCTTCTTGAGGAATTGTTAATAGTTTGTGCATTTCAAAGTACTGGTCATTTCATCTGAGTTGTCAACTTTATCGGTAGAAAATATTTTACAATGTTTCATTATCATCTTTTGAATGTCATTCTTCAGTGATGATATCACTTTCATTTCAGAAACTTGTTATCTGCATTTTCTCACTTTTTTCTTCATCACTGTAGCTAACTGAAGTTAATCAGTTATACTGAGCTATGTTTTCACCAAATTAAAAATGAGGTACAGTCTCTATTTATTCATATCCTTCAACAATAAGGCCAGATTGGCAGGTGGTTGTGGAAACCTTAGGTGATTCTCCTGGTCTTTAATTATGAATCCAAGCGTGAAAGTGTTAATGTGCTGTAGTGGATAATTACATCTTTAAAGAACACTGCTTTTCCATTTTAATGCCTTATGATTTCAGTTCGTAAAAGAGTAAATTAATACTGGAAAATACTAATGGCAGTGGAGAACCTGCATTAATTCCAATGAGATAGTTTGTATTCTCCAATCATTTCTGATGAGCCAGAAGAAAATGTAAAATATCTACATTTATTACAAACAATTTAGCTTACTGATTATTGTGATTTGCATTCTATATACATATTTGCTTTTCAGAGCTAAATTGATACCAACATAAACCGCACAAGAATTTTGGTAATTAAGTTAGAATAATTGGTTCATCTCCTATGACTGGATGTGCTGCTATGTATGCTCCTCTTTAGGCTGGAGAGACAGTACTTTACATCTTACAATACTTTATCTTCATCAGGACTCAATGAAGCCGAGGCTATGGTAGGAAAAAAAATAACCATGTCTTTGGTCCTCAGCAAAGAGCAGATATATCTGATCAGAAGTTGGCTTCATATACCATGACAATTTCTCTGTACTGTATTATATTTTATAATCTGAATCATTCTGTGTTTATTTAAGTTACAATTCCAATAACATGCTAGGCCTGTCCTTTAAGGTTTAGTAGTATATCACAGCCATAATCCTGGAGATGAGAGGACTCTTTAGGGAACCAGGTCCAGCCCAGTGCACCCAAGCAAAACTTACATCCTCAGGTCTGGTGTTGGCCACATCCCTGGATCTTGTCACATAGTCCGTGCTTATTAATTTTTTTTTTTATCTAATGGAAGGGATAATCCACATCTGAAGGCTTCTTCTAATAAGATTACTGTCATACATATTTGATTTTGAGCCTGGCTATCATAAAATGCATCATTCTTGACACTGTACTGAAATTTGTCTCCTCATACCCTTGACCCTTCCTTGCTATTTATGCCTCCTGAAGATGAGCAAAGTTACTCTAATCCCTTCTCAAATCCTCCCCCACACAAAATCTTTCCAAAGACAGTTACCAAATGACTTTATTTTTTAACTGCCCGATTCCTCAGATCTTTCTCCAGATATGATGCTTTCAAGATCATTCATTATTTGACTTCTTTTTTAGTTATAGTAGGATGTATGATTATTATATATATTACATATATTATATATTTAATAGAGTAGCCCATTGCAAAGTAAAAGGGTAAGTTTCTGAAAACTCCTCTGTAAGTGTATTATGAACATACATGACTATGTCATAAAATGAAAAGGATAAGTAGGGCTTAAGTAACAATAAATAAATGTTTATCTAACCCAGGAGAAATTTATTCCAGTGGTTGTATTTTGTAGCCCATCATCCAGAATTGTTTATCTCCTAAAACTATAGAGGGGGTTTCTCTGAAGTTGCTTTTCCAAAAATAGGGTCTTTTATGGATAGAATCATATCCCCCTAAAATAGATATATTGCAATCTGAACCCTGGTATTTGTGAATTTGACCTTATTTGGAAATAGGGTCTTTGGAGACATACTTGAATTAATATGAGGTTGTTGGTATGGGTGCTAATTCAATATAACTGGTATTTTGATTTTTTATTTTTAATTTTTCTTAATGTTTTTATTTATTTTTGAGAGAGAGAGAGAGAGAGAAAGACTGAGCATGAGCAGGGGAGGGGCAGAGAAAAGGAGGGAGACACAGAATCTGAAGCAGGCTCCAGGCTCTGAGTGGTCAGCACAGAGCCTGATAATGGTGCGTTAACTCACAACTCCTGAGATCATGACCTGAGCCGAAGTCAGATGCTTAACTGACTGAGCCACCCAGGTGCCCCTATGACTGGTATATGCTTTTTAAAAAGTTTATTTATTTATTTTGAGTGAGAGAGAGTGTGCACATGCAAGGAGGAGAGAAGCAGAGAGAGAGAGAGGGAGATAGAAAATCCCAAGCAGGCTGTGTGCTATCAGCATAGGATCTCACCATATCTCATGAACCATGAGATCATGACCTAAGCCAGAATCCACAATTGGATGCTTAATTGATTGAGCCACACTGTTGCCCCTAACTGGTATTTTTATAAGAGGGACATTTGGATACAGACACACGGGGAGACTATCAGGTGAAGATAGAGGCAGAGACTGGAGTGAAAAGCATCCATAAGAAAGGAAACACCTGGGGCTAAATAAAAGCTGAACGAAGCAAGGAAAGATACTCTCCTAGAGGCTTTGGTGGAAGCTGGGCCATGCTGACGTCTTGATTTGAGATATTTAACCTCCACAACTGAGAGAGATTACATTTCTCTTTTAAGCCACCTACTCTGGTCATTTGTTATGGCACATCATCATGGGAATCTAATACAGGGTCAAAGTATTCATTAGCAAAACAACTCAATTGCTGCAGTAATTTGGGTTCTTGTCTTCAAATATTAGATTTATGATGCTGTGCTCTGATTTCATGATCTTCTTGAGGTCAATGGCTAGGGACATATTCTAACTGGGATTTTTATATTTATGAAGTTGGCCATAAATGGCTAGTGTCAAAAACTGGAGCAAGACAAGCCTTCATAGAGGAAAGCTGGATAGTGGAATAGAGTGCTGAGCCCCAACAAGCAATGTCTTTCTGGGCTTCCATCTTGTTGGTCTAATGTCTTGGAATATAACCACGGTTGAATGTAACCTTCCATTGTTTGGCGTTAGCAGTATCTCTTCAGTTTTCTAGGTTTTATTTGTTTACTGGTAATACTGAATAGATAAGGAAAAAGATGACATTGCATGAAATAGTTCTTATTTTGTTTAAAATATCATTACCACTCTGGCAGTGAACTATGGGATAAATGAGGGTAAAGAGACAATGGAATCCAAGAAACAAACACTAGGATTGTTGTTGCAAGACTCCAATGGTGTAAAATGAGAACCATCATCTACAGGAAAGAAACTATAGGCTGTCTGATTTCTAGAGAACACAAATTAAGTGCTGGAGGATCCATGAACTATTTTCAATATATTAAGAAAGAGAGAGAGATAAATGCTTAACATTTATTCATAATAAGACTGATAAACTGTTTTAAAAATTTCAAGTTTATTTGGTTTTATCTTAAATGAAATGAACTTAGTTTTGAAACCTTGAATGACTAATGGGAAAAATAAAATGTTTTAATACCAATTCATTTTTAACAAGCAAAACAGTGTGTTAGGGGAAAATTACATAAAGGGTTTTTAATGGTGGCAGCTCAGGGTCATTGCCTTAGGCCTGGTTCATTCTCCACAGCAGGATCTCCTTGGTGGCCTGATATCCTGCTGTCTGCTCAATCAGCAATCTCAATTAGAGGAAGACACAGAACCAAGGTTATTCTTGCTTCAGAATTAAGAACAATTTTATGTTCAGAGAAATATATAACCACTACTCTAAATTCTATGAGGATATGTGCATAGAAGAGTTAAAAGAATTCCGAAAGTGATGTACCCTATTTATTGCCAAAATATGAAGCTAATTTATATTCATTTATCCTGAAAGTAGGACACACTTGACAGCTATTAATCCATACAGTAATTAACATTAGCTTTGCAAGCTGAAGATAATATAAAAAGCTTATGCTGTGTTATAAAATGTTTCAATGGATCATAATTAACACACAACTTGAGTTTCTGATTAATCATTTTCCTTAGATTGTTTTATAGGTTATGCCTAATTAATGAAAATGAATATAAAATTTTGGTACTATATGCTGGAAGTCCAAAAAAAGAATTACTATAATTTCATTTTGCTATTATTCTTCATGTATTGATTAAAATTTGAGTGGTTTCATATGAGATTACTATTACCACAAAGTCTTATTTCATTAATAAAAAAGCAATGTCTTGCTTTCTTTCTAGAATTCTAAAGAACATATTAAGGGTGTTGCTATAGAAAAATTTAATAAATCATATTTAATAAAAACTAAATATGTACAGTATTGTCACTCACAGACTTTTTGTAGAAAAGTATTTGAATTTTTCATATTCTCTATCAAAATCTATGCCAACATTTTAAGAAAACATTAAAAATGTAGATGCTGAAAATCGTAACATATAACATTTAAATCCTTAAATAACTGTTTTTTAAAACTGAAAGATGTGTGGTAATTTACTACTAAAATTGCTATAATATTTTTCTTGTATCAAAAATGCCCCCCTTAAAACACCTAATATGACCCCATTATTTTATTTGAAATATGATGAATGCTGACCACATTTCTTTTGAATATGAACATGCTTTTGTAAAATGACTGAAATAATGAGGATGTTGTCTGTGAAAAAGTAACTCCAATTCTTTTCCTTGTGGTTCCATAGATGATAAATAATAAGCCAAAGTCTGGATTCCTCTCCTATGTGCGACAGAGAATATTATTCTATTTCATGACGACAAATTGCATTCCTGGTCTATTTAGTCACATTAAGTGAATACCACTTTTTTAAAGAAGAACTTGTAGAAAGTCATAAATTATTACTATAGAGCAATTCAAACCACTACAAAACCCCACTGATTAGCAATAAATTTGAGGTATTGCATATTTTTATCTTTTTATCCTTTTAATCAAATTAATTTTCAAGGTTCTCAATTATCTATTCATAGGTCTCTGATTACCATTCAACCTAGATACTAATTTACACACTAAAATCAGTCAACCCCTTCAGGACTCACATGAATATCTGCAGGGCAAAAGTCATTCAGTACATTTTAGCTTGGAGTCAAGGGCTACTAGTGAAAGAACATAATATCCCTTTGGTTTGAATTTATATCTAGATTTTAAACAACCATAACTGCCTCATTCTTTCTAAAATGATCTTGCTTAAGCAAAAAAAATCATCTGTACATCAATTTATTTGAAAATTTCTGTGATGGCATTCTTTACATTATTCCAGCAAGTCCCAGGATTTGTTGATCATTTCAGTGAAGTCAGGCAGCGGGAATGGAAATCGTAAACGTACAAAGGACTCAAGCATTCCTTCCCTCGAGGGCAATATAGGGATATTCCTCCCTACTAGTGAGGGTAATGTTTCTGGAAAGCATCACTCAAATACAAGAGAGGAGCTAATTCATTCTAATGGAATATGTGTGAATTTGGAGCCTTCCTGTCCAGAATTTGGGAACATCAACACAAGCCTTGCCCTCAGGCAGAGTGTGTCCTCCCAAGAAACTCTCTTCCTCTCTCGCATCACAACCTCCACTCACGTTATTTGGTTCTCTGGTTCTTTTAACTTCCCTACTCTACCTGAAATCTCTGCCTCTCTTCCATTTCAAACACCTCTTGGATCTTGACCGTGTTCACAATTACGTGGTGGGAAATAAGCTAAGCCTCTTTCTTTTCCCATTGGCTTTGACCTTAAGTATTCACGCACTTGGAAGGTATACAAAAGTGCCTAAAGCGTGCATGGGCTTGGACACCTGAGATCCTGTTTTCACATGAAGTCCTTCTCTCTGGTTTTCTCTCTCCCTTCACCCTTCCAAGTTGCTCCCTCTCAATCTACATGCGAAGTATATACATACCTCCTGGCCACCCTGAGTCTTGTTATGCTGCATTTTTATGTGTGTAAAAATCCCCAAAGCACCAAATAAAGGGATAATTCCAACTCTTTTTCATTTTCATAAGACCTATTTTCTATCTTTAGAGAGAAACTAAATTTTCTCTATTCTTAAATGGAAACTAAAAGAGAACCAGTGGTCTTAGGAGTCTGTATTAATATAAATATTTAAATTGAAAAATGTATTCAGTCTTTTCATGATAGAAAGCAATTCTAATTTGCCTTCTCGGTTAGACAATGAGGACTAGGTTTGCCAATTAGTTTACGTGGTAGATATATTTGATATTAAGTGAGCTAAGTGTGCAACTTCAAAGCTTTCCTGAAAATATGTTTAAATCATATGATACAAATTCATTTATGTATATTTATATTTGTGTATTGAGATTAAACACAATTTGAGTTTCCAAACTATCCAAATATTTTAAACAAAGTTCCTTCTAAGGGGAAAATTAACAGGTATAGTATACTTCCAAGAAACTAAAAATGTGATTAACTTTAATAACTGTGGAAGAAATCTTTTTACATTTCTTTGCCTCCACAAAATTGAAAGGACTGGCAAATGGAATTGTCAGAAAATAAATTAATAAAAATTAACTTGTAATGATCGATCACTGTGATTTCTAACCTATAACTCCAAAGGCATTCAAATCATGAATGATATATTATAATGAAACACCTTCCATTCTCACTTACATAAACACGTTTTCTCAGTACTGGCATCTAAAAAATATATTGCTATAAAATTTATTACATACTTGGGCTTCATTCTAGCAATAGGTATTAGGTTTATCCTGTCATTAAAAAAAACATTTCCAATGATTAGTCATTAGCAAAATTTATAGCATTTTATGTAGTTTCTTTTATTAATCACTTACTATTAATAATTGAAATGAAAACTCAATTTACATAACTTCTTTTAAACTTGGAGGCTTCTAATCATAGAAATAAAAGTTGCATTTCAAGTGTAATGTGGAGTATGATGAAAGGTTTTTCATTCCAGGGATGTTTGACACAGGATTAGTGAAAGATGCTGGCATAAAATTCTGTTATGGAAATCAGGTGTTAGCACAGATTTTAAATGAAAAGGGGACATCAAAAAATTACTGCCTGTTAAAGAAGTACTTATTCATGTATTTTTTAAATGGATGATTATTATTATCAATATCACTGTGTCATCATACTACATTGTATACATGAAAATATAAATGTTATCTTCATATGTCAAATACAATGTAATGTGCTGGGAATTATATACTTTGGGACTATTTAAATTCATGATTCAACTTGTTAGATGGTAGCCTAAAGTTTTGAATCTTGTCATGAGGCAGAATAATCATCTCCTTCCTAACCTGGAACTACAAGACCATTTTTAATTTAGTCCTGGAAATGTCATCAAAATGGCCAAATCACCTCTTTTCCTTTCTTTAATTTTTACCAACTTGGACTTTTTAAAAATTATTTCTATTGAGATATAATTGACATAGAGCATTATATTATTTTCAGAGGTACAACATAATGATCTGATACATTGCAAAAGGATCACCATGGTAAGTCTAGTTAGTATCCATCAGCATATATAGTTATAATATTTTCTTTTGATGAGAACCTTAAGATCTACTCTCTTAGCAACTTTTAAATATACAATACAGTATTGTTAACAGTACTCATCATCTTGTACATTACATCCCCAGGACTTATTTACTTTGCAACTGGAAGTTTGTACCCTTTGACCCCTTCACCCACTCCCATCCCCTCATCTGGCAACCACCAAGCTGTTCTCTGATCTATGAGTTTGGTTAGTGTACTTGATTAAGATTTCACATATAAGTGAGATCATATGGCTTTTGTCTTTCTCTGTCTTACATATTTGATTCTTGACTGCCAAAACATAAGGGAAGCTTACTTTCTTTCTCTCATTTTCTCTTTCTTTCCTTCCTCATTGTTCTCCCTCTCCCTTTATGAGTGGGACTCAGCATAAAGAATGTGTATAAAGCCTACACACCTTTTTATATTTACTGTTTCTTGTTACAATTCAATGCAAGGTGATTAGCCACTTATTAGAATGGATTTATTTAATTATTAACAAAATTAAAATGTACAGTAGAGATTTATTTCCTGGGGGTTATAATTTATGATGAAAATGTGGGCTTTGCGTGGGGTTTGTTAGATAAATTTCATTATGATGCTGGATTCTGTCCTTAGGCATTTCCTAAACTCTTTAGAAAAAAAGCTTAATATTAAAATAAAAGCATAAAGGAAGTAATTATTTGTTCTAAAAGCAGATTTGTGTCTGTACCTTTGTACTTTAGTAGAAGAGATCAGCTTGCCAAGGAGACAATTTGTATGATTATTATATTCTGAATTTGCCCTCCTTAACCTCAGTTGATATATGCAAAGGAGGTATTGGTAATGAAAGAGTAGATAGGACCCTTCATATTTATAATTATTGCTTATTATGTAAATTTTGAGCTAATTTAAGAACATATTAGGATAATTCATCTTAATAGAGCCACTTAATAAGTACATCTTAATTGCCCATTGGCCTGGTGTTTATAAATAAGATTTAAACTTTAAACCCTGATGATGATTTTACCTTGATTTTCATCCATGTTATGAATAAGTAGAAGTGCAATGATATTTTAATTTTTAATTTTACAAAATATTTATATTTTCACTAAAAGTCAAATTTTATTGTTTTTATTTTTTTAATGTTTATTTTTGAGAGAGACAGAGACAGAGACAGAGCATGAGTGGGGAAGGAGCAGAGAGAGAGGGAGACACAGAACCTGAAGGCGGCTCCAGGCTCTGAGCTGTCGGCACAGAGCCTGATGTGGGCTCGAATTCACAACCTGTGAAATCATGACCTGAGCTGAGGTCAGATGCTTAACCTACTGAGCCACCTGGGCACCCCTAAAAATTTTAAAAAGAGTAGTTAATTTTTTTTTGCAAATAATTATTCTTAACATATGAAACTAAATACTCTTTTTTGGAGACTATTTTATTTTGCTTTATCAGTTGATTTTACTCAGTTGAAAAAAACAAGGAAAAAATGAAACAGATAATGTAGAATACTTTAGATCTTTCTTGCTTCAAAGGGAAAACAGATCTAAACAGCCTTTTCACTGTCACTACATAATGGTTTTTCTAATATTCTGAGTTTCTTGCAAATATCAATGGTATAATTATTAATAATAATGTTCGCCAAGTATACAGCTAAGCACTTTACAGACATTTTTTGTAATTTAATAAAACAACACTCCATGAGTTTGTTTAACATTGTACCACATGTAACAGGCACACCCAAGATGTAAACAAATACCTGAATGCTTTGAAGAGTAAACTCCACTTCTAAGTTTCCACTATAAAAACAATTTGGGTTTCAAAGGTCAGATTTTATGGTCATTTATTCATAAACCCAAAAATTTAAAGATGAACTATTAGTGACCTCCTGATATGTTTCAGCAAGAATTCAAATTCAGTGCTGTAAAACAGATATTTTCCCTTCTGTGTTATATTCCATAGGGTATTTTTTTTAAAATTATGGATGACTAAGGGGCACCTGGGTGACTCAGTTGGTAAAGTGTCTGACACTTGATTGCAGTTCAGGTGTTGATCTCAGGGTTGTGAGTTCAAGCCCCACTTTGGGCCCCACACTGGGCATGGAGCCTACTTAAAAAAATTATGGATGACTGAAACAAGTGGAAAATTATTTAATAAAATTAGTAATTGGTCCCTTATCACTCGTTCTTTTGTTTGTTAAATGCAAACAGCCATGGACTTTTTTGTGTTCAGGTCAATNGCCGAAGTCGGACGCTTTACCGACTGAGCCACCCAGGCGCCCCACAAAAGTACTCTTATAGCCATAGTACTGCTACCCACCCAATAATTACAATGTTGCTATTTATGTACAGAAAGAAATTCAACACAAAGCAATATAATTTAATTTGAATAGGATGAATATAATTTAATTAGGATATTTTAGAATTTAATAGAATTGGGGGGGAATGGAATGGAATGGAATGGAACGGAATGGAACGGAACAGAACAGAACAGAACAGAACAGAATAGAATAGAATAGAATAGAATAGAATAGAACGGGCAGACCAAGCTATATTAGTTAATCAAAATATGATAATTTTTTTAACTACCATGTGGAAAAGCCAGCCACATTTTCATGTTCCCTTTACTCTCCTTTATTAACCAGCAGAATTCAAATATCACCTGTATCCTGTTCAGATAGCAATGAACTGCTCAGATAGCACTGCCAGTAGCAATGTCTCTATACTACAGAGCTATAGTTGTTATTTAATGACTAAGGGCAAATAAGAAATTGTTACTGTAATCTGCTGAGGTTAACATGTCAGGTAGTGTGCGACTGAGTATTCTATTTAATTACATTTTCTAGTGCAGAATTGGACCTAAATTGAAATTCAGTTACAAGGTTTTTTTTCTTTTTGGAGGAAACAAAAGACATCTTCTCTCTCTCTCTCTTTCTATTCTTGTAGAATGCTAAGGAACAGATTCCTGAACAAAAGTAGGATCATCTAGAGGATTAATATATGTTAATAATTTCCCTTCAACACAGGCTGAAAGATCTTGACTAAATCTACTTAATAAAAACAACTGTAGTTGATCTTATGAAAAGGAAAATATAATTAATTTGAGGAATGATTTCATTTTCCATCATCAATATATACCAATTTACAGTCTCTTAAAGATCGGGGGGCATTATTCATATGTTATTTTATTTTATTTTGCTATTTTTTCTTTATGTGTTTAGTAGTATACTTGTTATGACTAGGAGATCATACAGATTTTCAAGTATTATTAGGAATTACTTAAGGAACATGCAGAAAAAAAACTTGATACAAGAGAAAAAAGAAGGAAAAGATAATAGTTTCAGGTATAAAAACCTTGAGGAGGCCAGAATGAATGGAATCCAGTAGAACAGAAAGTAGGTGAGCCTGTTGGTATGTCTAGGAGGCAGAGTACAGATGGGTGACATTTAAACTTGGTCTCATAACATTATCCTGCTCATTGGTTCACATTCTAAAATCAATAATAAAATATTATGGTTAATCATAATTAATTATTCCATAAAAGCACATGCTTTTAAACAGCTTAGCTTGGACTATTTTCTGTTTAGGATTCTTCACAATATTGAAAAGTTTAATCAAAGAGGAAACGGTTCATCACTGTTAATACAAAGAAATGCATATTTTAGGGGCGCCTGGGTGGCTTAGTCGGTTAAGCGTCCGACTTTCGCTTAGGTCATGATCTCGTGGTTCGCGGGTTCGAGCCCCGCGTCGGGCTCTGTGCTGACTGCCAGCTCAGAGCCTGGAGCCTGTTTCAGTCTGTGTCTCCCTCTCTCTCTGACCCTCCCCTGCTCAAGCTGTCTCTCTCTCTCTCCTAGGAATAAATTAAAAAAAAAAAATTAAAAAAAAGAAATGCATATTTTACTAGGTGTCTTTTCATTCACATTAAAAACTAAATTACTTAATTTTACAATCTATATTATAAGCTTTTATATATTTATTGTATTGCATTGTATTTATTTTTTTCCCTCATCTTATTTTTTTTTTAATGTTTTATTTATTTCCAGGAGAGAGAGAGAGAGAGACAGCGTGAGCAGGGGAGGGTCAGAGAGAAGGAGTCACAGACTGAAACAGGCTCCAGGCTCTGAGCTGGCAATCNTGAGCTGGCAGTCAGCACAGAGCCCGACGCGGGGCTCGAACCCGCGAACCTCGAGATCATGACCTAAGTGAAAGTTGGACGCTTAACCGACTAAGCCACCCAGGCGCCCCCAAAAAAACATTGTATTTATTTTTAAGTAGGCTTCGCACCCAATACCCAGTGATTTGGGCTTGAACTCATGACCCTGAGATCAAGACCTGAACGGAGATCAAGAATCAGACCTGTAACAGAATGAGCCACCAGGTGCCCTTTTTATATACTTTAAAAAATTTTTTTATTTATTTATTTTGAAAAAAAAAGAGAGGGAATATGAATAAGAATAAGGCAGGGACAGAGAGAGCGAAGATAAGAGAGAAGGAGAGAGAGAATCGCAACGTGGATTCTCATGTGAAACTTGAACCGAAACCAAAGGTTGGGTGCTTAACCGACTGAGTCACCCAGGCACCCCAAAACGTTAAATAGTTTGAATTAAAATATATATTGTTTTATATGTTTGAATGTTAATTTGTATATTCAGTGTCCGTGAATCGAAAACTCTTTACATATTTATCAAATACATCGTGTTAATCTGATCATTGTCATCTCTCTTTTTTGCCTTTGTTATGTGTATTTGAATGTATTTGTTCTATTTTGGTGAAAGGTTTGAGATCTTCTAATAGTGCTACTAAACAATGCATTTTTTGTGGCTTTTTTTTTTTTTTTTTTTGCATACATACGCGACAGCAGTTGACCCACCGGTAGTAGTGTTGAAGCTGTACCTAAAAATTACCATCACAACACTGCTATGGCCCTGAGCTCTCAGGCTTTCAGACCCTCGTTCCTGCTGATTCATCGCCCCACTGCAGAGACAGATTATACTTACCTGACTGCTATGTTCAAAATTTAAAAGATTAGCTGTTTTTCATAGTTACTAAAAGGAAGAATATAGCTAAACTTACTACAATGCAAAACTTTTCATTAGAATGATTTTATAAAATTTATCAGAGAAGAATGAATAACCAGAAACTTGATGACTTAATTCCTAAAATCTATTAAATCTCTGAGAGTGTTTAATCTTTGTAACTATTTTATTTGATTTTATTTGTTTGAGAGAGAGAGAGAGGGAGAGAGAGAGAGTCGGGGAAAGAGGCAGGGAGAGAGGGAGAGAATCTTAAGCAGGCTCCACACTCAGTGTGGACTCAGGGCTTGATCCGATGACCCTAGGATTATGACCTGAGCCAACATCAAGAGTTGGACTCCTAACTGACTGAGCCACCCAGGAGCCCCTCTTAACTCTTTACTCTAGTTAATACTAGAACCTCTCCTATGGCTCAACCCATCTTCCACAGCGGGGAAATCTGGTATGCTTTCCCTGCAGAGAGATTTGGTAAGTCCATAAGAGTCTTGATAGGTATAAACAATATAATTCCAATGCTGAACTGTCTTCTTCAGTTTGCTCAGATCTGGGGAATTTCCTGGGACCAGAACTTTCAGCACTAAAACTGGACAGTCTCTAAACAACTGAGATGAGTGACGAATGGATACAATAATTGTGGGTGTTAAGTGTTTTAAAGATGTCTTGGTGATAATAATCTCAATAATTGATGTATTTTATTAATATAACGAACTATATTTACATTACAGAAAACACATACTTCTCTCTGTACCTCTAATAAGGGTTTCAGACTTAGGTTAATACATAAAAACTCAGTCTGCCTGAGGAGAACCAGCCCTTACCAAATGGGGCATCCAGAATCCTAGAAACTTCTATTCCTTGCATTGTGTCTCTCTTCCCAGTAAAATTCTTCTTTCTTACCAGAGATTCCTGAACTTTCAGTTATCATGCCCTTGTTTTTCTTCATAGTTTACTATTTGTGATTTCCTTCTTTAGCAAGATTACTTTGAAGAAGATTATAGAACTGGAATGTAGTTATTCTTTTTTTGTTTTCGTACATCTTGCATATTTTTATTTCATTAAAATAATGCACTCATTTATTTATTGTACAGAGACATTTGCTTTGTTTCCAATTTGGGGCCATTATGAGTGCCATGAACTTCCTTGTCCATATATTCTGGCACATATGCAGATGGTTTCCTTTAAGCTATATACCTAGGAGCAGAAATATTGAGTCATTATGTCTGCACATGTTTGAATTTACTTGGTAATGCCTATTTTCCAAAGGCTTTTTAACATTCACTCTTTGTCCATCTCTTTGATCTATATCTTTTGAGACACTGCATTCTCTCAGCCTTTTTAAGTTTTGCCAGCTAGTGGTATCTCATTGTGGCTTAAATTTTTCCTTTCTCTGATTACTACTGAAGATGGACACAAGGAATCTTACCATATCAGCTCATTGTTTACCCCTCATTGCCTCTAAATTGCTGACTTAGAGCCTCGTCTCAAATTAGTCCTTGCAGAGAAAAATAAACTTTGCTTAGGAAGGAAATACTTTATTCACTATATGAATTGCAGGATCTGGTTAACCTGTATTTGCAGGATAAAGGGAATCTCTGAAGGAGCTGATTTCAAGGTGTTGTACTAGAAGCGTGAGGGTATAAAAATGTAGGACTGACACAGGAGCAATCTTCAATGACTTGGGATTTAGCCCTGGAAAGAAATCTGAGCTGGCCCCCATACTTTCCTGTGGTGACTTCTTGAATGAAGTCCAGATGTCAAACTTACTTGGCAGGATGTCAGAGACTCAGAAAAGTAGAAATATAATGAAATCATAAGATCAGAGATATACCAGATGAACACATTCCATAACAGGATCCAGAGAAAACTCCCTTCTCCATGTCATAAGCACACTATTGATGTTGCACTTTGCTTTTCTCCTCTCTTCTATTTACACTGTATCTTTAGGTGATTTTACTATGGAGCTCCAAGGCACCAGATACAATACCTGTACAATGAGTTAGACTTACACACTGAGCTCTAGATTCGTTATCTCCCACTGGTTGTTTGGCATGACTACATGGAGGTACAGCCATTAATCTCAATGAGATATAGATAAGATAAAGCAGTTGGGTTCTCTCTTATAGTCAGATGCAGAGACTGATGTTAATTTCCTGAAGCGCTCTCCTGAAAATTTTACCACTTAGAGTATTTTTTTTTTTTTTTTTTAAAGATTTGAATGCTTATTTATTTTGAGAATGGCAGAGAGAGAGAGAGAGAGAGAATCCCAAGCAGGCTCTGCACTGTCAATGTGGAGTCCAACATGAGGCTTGAATCCATGAACTGCGAGATCATGACCTGAGCTGGAATGAAGAGTCAGACACTTCACCTACTGAGCCACTCAGGGGCCCCTACAGTATGCTTCTTAGTACCAGTAGATTTTCATCATATTCAGTGGTGACCGAATTCAGTGGTGACAGAATTCCCTAATCCAGGGTGCCCAGTGGAGTGTACATACAATGGAGTGATTATGCCTCTCATTGAGGAGACTATACTTTACCATGTATAGCATTACTGTTATGTGTGTGCGAGAGAATACACATGCGTTCTGAAAAAGGTTTATGATGTTCAGCAGGTTTGTCATTCCTCAACATCTTTTTTTTTTCTTTAGTAATCTCTACACCCAATGTGGGGCTCAAACGCATGACCCCAAGATCAAGAATTGCATGCTCTACCAACTGAGTCAGCCAGTTGCCCCTATTACTCAGCCTTTTTAAATGAAATTTCCACATGAATGACTCCTTTCCAGAGAGATGCAGTTGGTAATTCTTTATACTTCTGTGGAATCTAATCACCATGGCCTCAACTAGGGTGGACATCTCCAGTGGAAGATCATCTACAGTCTGATTTGTGCCATATGATGTGACCTGGCTCAAAACCTCAAAAACTTATGTATAAAGTCATTCTGAGTGATACGTAGGAGAAATGACTGTCCTTTCTCTTATGAAACTTTAAGATGAGAAATATCAAGGTGGTGCCAGTTGCCAAGGTGTGCAACTGAAAATAAATAAAAACTTATAGAACCACATTTACGAAAATATGTGAGATATACATAATTCTTGGTTCAGGCAGATATAAAATAGAAAGGGTATGAAGTAATAAATTTATAGTATAAAATAAGAAATAATATTTGAACAAAATGTAAAAGTTGATTCTTCAGAAGAAATTCATATCACATTGCGATTGATGTATATGTCACTTTAGAAAAAAGATAAACTATTTTAGAAACATGAATTTAGTATTAATTAATGTATCAAACCAATTTTTTATCAAATCTGTTAGTAACTTTTTTCTTACTTACGTTATATGAGTAGCTCTCACATGTGAAATGCAGTGTAAGGAAGACAGTTTCATTAAACTCAACAAATAATTAAATTACATTTTAAAGGTTGAGATTTAATTATATGTGATTGATCATACATTTTCTCAGCTTTATACAAATAAATTTTATTATTTATCTGGATCAATGTTTAATTCATTTAATCTCCAAAGCAAATTAACTCTGCTTCCCAGAGGTGCCATCTCCAAATATGATCACATTAGGCCTTCAACATATGAATTTGGGGACAACACATTCAGTCCATAACAATTTTTTCCTCAATGCCACTGTACGAGGTCTCTCTAAATCCACAAGAATCCTTTCTTTCCATCTTCCATTGTTCCAAAAGAGTACATGTTATACTCAAAAAAATTCGTATGTTAAAAATAGACCCTAAAATACCCAAAAAAATCTTTTGTAGTAGAAATTAAAAGCATAGGATTAAACTTAGTTTTAAAACACCTTTATGAAATCTTTTATCATTTGCCAAAATACATCACAGGAAAGAAAGATGAGAATTCTTACATACTACAGGCTGAGATCACATTCCAGTTTCTACAGACAGATAACTTAAGTCTATCTTCATCTCCTTCTGATACTCAAAATAATCTCAAAGAGTACAGATGAAACCTTTGGAACCCCTCACAACATTTGGATAGATGGAAACTTTCTATTAATATCTATTGCTGTTTTATTATGATAATATTGATTTCTTCTTCCTTTCTTCTCTTTATGGTTATACCTTCTGCAGATTTATATATTACTGTATTAAAGTACTTTCCAGAAACTATTGTAACTGCAGCAGTTACTGTTAAGACATTGGAAAGAATGCATTACTTTTACAGTGGGCAATTAGCTTAGTGTTTTTCAGGTTTCTAATACAAATCCTGAGAGCAGTTGATGTGCAGATTCATATAAGACCTTCAGATTACATCATAGTCTTCAATTTGTAGTGGATTATTATATAGGGAAATCACTTTCCTCTCTGAGCTAAAGCTCCCATAAGGTAAAAACTTTTACATTCAGCTGGCAAATCTTATTTTGTATTCATTTCATATAAAATTTGTTTTATTACCTAAATATACTTTACAAATTAAAGTTACAATGCTATCATGATAAAAAGCCAAAATCTTTAATGCATGGCAGGCATATAAATTAACAAATATGCAAAACTTCTTTTTTAATCTAATAATATTAATACTATGGGCTTGATTTTCAAAAAATATTTCTCTGAATAGTCCAAAATCTTCTCAGGTTTAAAAAATGCTTACCCATTAAAGAAGAAGTTGATTACCATCCCAATTAATTTAGAATACATACTATGGGAGAGTTAGGCTAGATGTGGTACCTGGATGGGACACTCTAAACCATAGTTTTAATGGTTGTGTGAATAATTTCATTACACCAGAAAGTATGCAATCACTTAGCATATATGCTGGATTTGACCTACAACTATTCCTTAATCATCTGTCTACTTGTAGAAATATGCATCTCTACTCCAGTAGACAAATTAAGTTATATAAATGAATTTTTCCTAACTCTGAAGACTTTAAAACTTAATAGAGTCCCTAACTATGTATATTTACCATAAAGGCTTTTAGCTTTGATGAGTTCCTGCTTTTTTTTTTCATGTTATTAGTCTCATGGAACACTTAAAGATAATGAAAATTATATTCAAATGATTTTCTGATAATTTGCATGGTTTCATTTGACAAATATGATTATTAAACTGATAATGTCCTTGAGTTAGAGAAAACTTTCCAACTTTTGTTTATAGTGTTAACTAATTTCTACATATTCTATTGATTTTATATGTTCTATTGATTTACATCAACTCAATGTATTTTAATTAAATGCAGCTATTATTTTCCTTTTAATGCTCAAATTTTCACAACTTCTTTTGGTTGGCTTCTCTGTACTTTGCCATGAGTCTGTTACTATTTGGAAGCATTCTTTTTCTGACTCAACAAATATTAACTTAAAAATTTTTAAACATGAATGTTTTTATTAATTAATGTTTAATTAAACATTAAAATGTTAATGATTCTGTCTGTACTAACCTGCTCCATACATGGAATCCACTTGTTTTACAGAAATCCCTGGTTAATTTTCACTGAATGTTTGTATTAGAGAACAGAATCTAAGAATAGATTGACTTGATCTGAGTATATTTCAGTGACAGATCTAGAGAGGAGTTTTAGATGATAGATAATTTTGATAAAATATGTATAATTTGATTCAACTTTATTTATTTTTTAAATGTTTATTTATTTATTTTGAGAGAAAAAGAGAGTACAAGTGGGAAAGGGGAAGAGAGAGAGAATCCCAAGTAGGCCTTACACTGTCAGCACAGAGCCCAGCATAGGACTAGATCTCACGAACTGTGAGATCGTGACCTGAGCCAAAACCAAAAGTCAGGCGCTTAACCAGCAGAGCCACCCAGCTGTCCCTGAATACAACTTTATTATTTAAAAAAAATTTTTTGATGTTTCTTTTATTTTTGAGAGTGAGAGAGAAAGAGACAGAACATGAGTGGAGGAGGGGCACAGAGAGAGGGAAACACAGGATTTGAAGCAGGCTCCAGACTCTGAGCTGTCAATACAGAGCCAGACATGGATCTTGAACTCTCGAATAGTGATGTCATGACCTGAGCCCAATCAGTGCTTAACCAAGCGAGCCGCCCATGTGCCCTCATTCAATCCAACTTTAAAGTGCTCCTACAGTTTTGTTTTTGTTTTTTAATACTTTCTTTACCTTCTATCTTAAACTGGATAACTTCATTCCTAATGAAAATGGCAAACTCACTTGTTTATGTGAGAAAGAAATGGAAGATAACAATTCAATATTAATGTGAATATTGACAGTTCCGAATACAACTCTAGGGTGTATTTACATTCCCTTTGCGCTTTTTTAAGGAACCTATATATGTATGCATAGTATACATATTTTTCTAAGATATCTCATTAATCATCATTCTTTGTGACTCTATAAGTGTTTATCTGATGGACCATTAGTCAACTATTCCAGTTTTCTTTCAACTTGAGAAAATTATTATTACAATATTTAATGATTCCAAGTCCTAACTTGGTGAAGACTCTAAGACAATGGTCTTTTCCTGGTGGTCATATTCAGCACTGAAGTAGAAACAAGAACCCACTTACTAGTCTACCTCAAGATGATAAGGGAATTCCAGCATATTAATTCCCAAGGTTTTATATATGACTTTCATTCTGGGTGGCTCAGTCTGTTGAGAGTCCAACTTTAGCTCAGGTCATGATCTCACACTTCGTGAGCTCCAGACCCACATTGGGCTTGCTGCTGTTAGTTCAGTGCCCACTTTGGATCCTCTGTCTCCCTCTTTCTGTGTCTCCCCACCACTCTCTGTTTCTCTCTCTCTCAAAATAAACACTAAAATAAATAAAACTTCCATTTTGTAACCAGTTTATCTATATTTTGATTTATTACACAGTTAGAAATACTTAAATATATGCTCTAATTTGATTAAGTTATGTTGATGTTATAATTAGACAAACTTTCTATATATTATTCAATATTTAATACTATATGACATTTATATTTTCATATTTTCAATTAAATTTTAAGTTGATCAAATTCTATGCTGAATTAATGCTTTTTAATTTGTCTTGCTTTCTTTTCTAATCTTCAAGATTGTCTTCTTTTTTATAATACACTATATTGTCTAATCAGTGTAAAATGCTGTATTGTTATAGTAATCTCAAGGTTTATTTTGCATTGGCACATTTGATTTTCCTAATAGTATTAGCTTATCTGGTATTAATTTAAGTCTTAATTTTACTGTGTAAGTAAGAGGATCAAGTGGTATTGTCATTACCCTGTATTATTATCTGAGAAAAACATGTAAATACAGGCTTTTGTGTTTTTATAGTAAATCCAATTTTTTAACTCATGGGTAAAAATCATACTTTATTTTATACAAATGTTTGTAGGACTTTTATTTTGTATATGCAGACAACCTTTGTGCAGTATTTCCAATTACTAAGAGATGTTTAAATAATATAAATCCATTTCTTCAATCCTAAATTTCAAATCCCCAAAGATATATAAAATAGACTATATAAAAATAAATATTATTATAATCATTGATAATAATCAGAAAAATCACATATTCTGTATTAATTTGCTTGAAAAAGTTCAAATCAAATCTTTTGTTTCCATGCATATATTTTTCTATCTAGAGTTTTATGAAAACAAATTCATATACAACAGTTTTAACAATGCTAGCATATTTCAATTTAATATGTTGTTGAAATCTAATGATTTATAATGAACTCACATTAAGCTTATAACTAGTTTTGGTGTAGGATTTCAACAACTTTTGTAGACTTAAATATATGGTTGTTCACATAACCTCACATAGTTCTATCTAAAGCATCAAAATCATAATGAACATTAAAAGTAAAACATCAAATTTCCCAATTTTATTCAATGATAATATTTCTACTAATTTTTTAAAATATAAAAGGTACTGAATAAGAAATAACCCGTTGTACAGTAAATGTTTTAGAAAAGCAGCAAAAGTCACATATGATCCTTTAAGAACAAGATTGGAAGCTATTTGTTCAAAGCCAATCATCTAGAACCAGGACTTTAAGACCCTAACTTTAAAGACAAAACTTTTTTCATGGCCAGTAGTTTGTTGTAATTTATGCATGTTTAAGGTTCTGTCTCTGTAGTTTAATTTGCAAAGTTCTTGTTGGCTTTGTAACCTCTGCCTTTCCACTAAAAATCCTCCAACATCATCAGACTATGTTTTGAGCAAAATATTCCAACAGAATTCTTCATATTATGCTCAGGTGCTATGCTGTGTTCATTTTGTTGTTGTTGGTGGTGGTGGTGGTGGAGGGTACTGGCCTTTGTTGATGTTTTAAACCTCTCTCTACCAGAGTATTTTCTTAAGATTTTAGAGCCTTTCCTGGGTAATTATGGGTTTGATGTTTCTTTTATATGCCTAATCATTTCCCAGATATCTTGCCTCCATATGGAAATCTAACTATTTCTATCAGCTATTCCAGTATATCATGGTCTAAGGATTCATCAAAAAAAAATTATCAATTTGGAGTCAGTTAGGGTATGAAAAGATATTCAACTTTATTTATAATTAGAGAATGGTAAACCAAAGCCCCAATGAGAAAGCAATTTACAATAAGAAAGTCAGACAATACCAAAGATCTAAGAAGTTATTCAGTGGGAACTCTGTTTACATACAGCTATAGGAATTTGAATGTGTACCACTGCTTTGGGAAATGTGTTTGGTCCAATTTATTTGTAAATTTGGACCATTTTCACACCATTGCACAACAGTTCAACTTCTAGGTTCATAGCTACATGGCTCAATGGAAAAAATGAACAGGTGCACCTGGGTGGCAGAGTCAGTTAAGCATCTGACTCCTGAGTTTGGCTCAAGTCATGATCTCACAGTTTGTGAAACTGAGCCCCGCATCAGGCTCTATGTTGGCAGCATGGAGCCTGATTGGGAAATTCTCTCTCTCTCGCTCTCTCTCTGTCTCTCAGTAAATAAATAAACATTTAGAAAGAAAGAAAGAAAGAAAGAAAGAAAGAAAGAAAGAAAGAAAGAAAGAAAGAGAAAAAGGAATAGGTAGAGGTGTGGTTGGAGCTCAGTGAGAGAGGACAGGTTTGAACTCTGCCAGAAGGAAAGCTCCTGGCATTAACACCAATACATAAGTTTGCTTTTGGAGCAGCAGCAAATCTGAGTTGGCATTAGACATGAAGTCAATGTTATATATCTTCAAATGTGTTGGTAGGTATAATTAATGAACTGGAAGCTGGCAAGGGAAGCAGGGACCCAGATAGTTATATGACACTTAGGTTTGGAAATGGTGGTCCAGAGGGCCAGAAATTCATGTTTTGCAGGAACTAGGCATTAAGATAACATTCATCTTTATTAAAAAGTTTTGAAGAAATAAAATTGGATCCTCATAAACAAATGGGGAAGCCAAAGACAAAAATGGAAAAGGAAAAATGTTCACTGATACCCCCAGACACTCTGTTGATGCGTGGAGTGAAACTGAGGAAGCAAAGAGGCTGCCTTTGACAGTTCCTGATGAACAGAGGAATTCTCCTTTGACTGAACATTATCAATTTCTCTGTTACCTACATAAAGAGGCAAACTATTACCTGCGATCATTATTTAAAAATTGTTTATTTACAGAGAACAAATTAAGTTGTATTCCAAAAGTCAGACAAAGTTGAGGATGAAATGCTTCACCAGGCAATCTATTTGACTATTAAATTGTAGTAATCTGCAACCCAGAGATTGATGCCATGTAATCACGGGTGAATGACTAAACATGAAACTGCCTAGTGTCATAAATCAGTTTTTATGTTACAGGTCTCATTCAGGTGTGTTTTTAATCTAAACTTAGAGACTGAGTTTAATAGTGTGTGAAGAAAAGCAAAGACAAACCCTTTTTCACAGGGGCATATTGCACATTGTGCAATATGAAAATGATGCGTTTACATTATACCTCAAGAATGTGGTTTCTCTGAAAGCAAATTAAAATCAACATTAAAATGCAAACTTATTATCTGTATTCAAGTAACACCAAGAGAAATAATATGTGTGGAAATTTTAGGAAAAAAAAGTGGCTTAAACTTCTTAATTGACCACTTAGTATTTCTTTGTATTATCAGAATTGGATTAGCAGTTTCAAACCTCATGCAAGATTTTTAGGAAATCAGTAAATAATAAGCTTTGAAGACTTTTAGCAGTAACACTGCATGCCAGTGGAACAATATCAAAATTTGTGGGAAAAATTAGAAGCTTACCATTCTGTTCATACCTAGTCAAACAAGTAGATTTAAAATGTCATAAAAATTTTAACTAAGCAAAAATTCTAAAGCTTTCTAAAATTTATATATACTATTTATATATTATATGATATATATTTATATATAATAACATATTTGTATATTATATAATCTATATTAATATAAAATAAAATATCTATGTATATATATTATATATGTATAAATTTTTCTAATGTACTTAAGAAAAACTAGGGAAA
>NW_027532599.1:4004433-4217692 GCF_008692635.1 Crocuta crocuta
CTTGGGAAAGAACTACAATAAAACAAAAGAGAGAAATTGGAAAACAGGCTAAATGGCATGGGAGCAGCTGAACATGTAATGGAGAAAGTGAAGCAAACTAGAAAAGGTTAAAAAAGTATCATATAGGCCAGTTGATTTTAAATGTGACTGCTCTTTAGAATAACGTTTGAAGTCTTTGAGATAAAAACAATATTTCAGCCATTTGCATTTTAAACACATCTAAGTTCTTATTTTAATTTTTATTTTTTAAAGGTTATTTATTTATTATGAGAGAGAGAGAGAGTGGGGGTGGGACACAGAAAGAGAGAGAATGAGAGTCTCAAGCAGTCTCCCCAGTGCCAGTGCAGAGCCCAATGCAGGGCTTGAACTCACGAACCGTGAGATCAAACCTGAGACAAAACCTAGAGTTGGCTGCCTAACCGACTGAGCCAGCCAGGTGCCCCACTAAGATAGTTCTAATGTGCAGCTGAGTTTTAAGAAATGATTAAAGTTTGATAGTTTTAGTGATGTAAATAGAATTCTGTTTAATTCTCTGTGGATTAACTATGATACATGGAATTAAAGTGAAAATTGTTACTTAAACACAATCATAAAAGAAGATGTTTATCCATTTTCATGTTCAATAGTCAAAAAAAGAATAAAAAATAATTACAATTGCAAATCATAATATAAATACAATTAACCTAACAATGAAAGCATAATTTTGTAAGCTTTGGGGGCAAGGTAAGTGATGCAGTGGGTAAAGTCCACGTATGTACATGTATTCATTGTTCACAGCTATATCTCAGTCAATACTGTTTGAATTTATTAAAGCAGGTAATAAAGAATGAACATTTTTATAGATTTAAAACTTTTGGGTTAATAAGACACTTACTAAATGAACTAAAAATAATAGCTAAACCAAGTAGAATGGGGAGAGAAGTTTATTTAATAAGAAAGTAGAATCATGAAGATTGTCATCAGTGATATAAAATCTCAAAAATAGTAATTATAGGGGCGGCTCAGTTGGTTAAAGATCTGACTCTTGGTTTCAGCTCAGGTCATGCTCTCAGGATGCTGAGATCAAGTCCTGCGTTGGGCTGCGTGCTGGGACCCAGAGCCTGCTTAAGATTCTCTCCGTCTAAATCTGCCCTTCCTCTGCTAACATGTGCATGCACACAACATGCTCTCTCTTCCTCAAAAAACAAAAAAGTATTTATAAGTAATCTATGAGAAACTATATTACTAATACATAAATGAGAAGAGGAGGAAAAAATCCCTAGCTATGCTGTAAAGCAACAAACAACTAGAATCTTAGAATCATCCTCAAAAAATTTATAATACTAGAAATAAATTCAAAAGATAATTGTGGTAGCATTTTTGATACTAGTCAAGGTAGATTAATGGACCAGATATATCTTCCTGACTGAAACAATTAAAGAACTTATCAAAGTAAAGGCAGAATGGTTTTCAGCATTCAGAAAGAATCTGGCCTTTCCCTGAATTGAGAGATGGGAATCTGGGGAGACTGACGAGAGTTTGTAGAACAGATTACCATGAAAGACAAGTCTGCCCTGAGAAGGAACTCTGCTTATCCACAGGTATCCCCTTTCAGTCTTTAGCTGAGTGTATGTGAGGAAACTAGCGAAAGCTCCCATATGAAAAACTTAAAGTTTTTTAAGGTAGTAATCCTCACAGTTTATATATGACCAGAAATAGGTTTTGTTCTCCCTAGCCAGAATGGAAAAAAACTCTCCCAATTCATTGCTTAGAATACTCAGAAGAACACTGCCTTGGTAGTAAGGTAAAACTGGACCTAGGCTGAAGGCTGTTTTTAACACTGCCTGACAAAACTTAAATGCAAGCCTCAAAAAGATCAAACTGTTGTCAGGTAACTTAGATGTGTCCCAGAATGTGTCCCAGAACAATACTTAGGAATGTTTATAGGGATATAAAAATATATACTACCACCAAGTTAGTATCCATCAGAAATTATCAGGCATGCAAAGAGGCAAAATTAAATATATAATATGTAAATAAAAGTTTATATATGTATAATCCAGGTATATTCAGAATAATCTATTATATCTAAAGTATCTCAGCTATTCAGATATGTCTGAATGATCTATCTCTATGAATTATATATCAAAATTCTACACATAAAAATTTATTATGTAAGATAAAAAAGTATACGGAGGTAAGGAGGTGATGAACTAAACATTAAAGGACGCAGAAGAGAAGCTTAGTAAACATGAACACAAACAGTAGAAACCATCCAAAATTAAATGCAGAAAAAATACTAGAAATGATTAGAAAAACAATGATCTGTGGGGCAAATGCATGTAGATTAATGTACATGTTATTGAAGCTCCTAAAGGAGAGGAGGGTCAGGAAGAAGCAAATGTATTTGAAAAATTAATGGCCACAATTTTTGCCAACCCCTGGTCAATAGACTTATACTAAGAAGGGTGTTATATATATTGCAATAGCTGGCATTTATCAAGAGTTTAAGCTGTGTCAAAACTCTGCTACATACTAGAAATCCATCACATTTAATAATTTACCCCCCATTAAATATGCACTATTATTTCTTCCCTTTTACAGACGAAGACCTTGTAGCTCTGGGATGGTAAGAGACTTGCTCAAGACCATAACGAACGTGTGTGTGGAAGAGGCAAACGTCAAAAGCAAGTTGGTTTGACCTCCAATTGCAGAGTAATAACCATTATGCTAAGCAGCCTCATATTTTACTTACATTTAATTTAAAATTAATGGGGTATATGGGGCTGTGATACTTGTATTGGCAAGTGAATCTGAAAGCCGCTGATGTAAACCTTCAATGGAGGCAAAGGATGAGGTGAGTTTCTTAGCTACGACCTTAACCACTTCTTAGTGAACAACCTGACAGTGCTTCGCCATTACTATTACACAGACCTAAATCCTAAAGTAAGATTTTAACAGCATTTCCTACCCCAAACCTTCCACTTCTTTTCCTCAAAATCTTTTCCTTACAGCTGCCAGTGATCAATAAAATGTAAAAGAGGGAAAAACAAAAACACCTTTGTAAGAGTAACTTGTTTTAAAATTTCTTTTAAAATATTATAATTTATGTTTAAACAAATTATAAAATTTGTATTTAAGATTTTAACATGTATTTAAAAAGTAAAGACAAAGAAAGGAGATGACAGGCACTATAAGTAGTCTGGAGATTGAGAAGAAAATTCAGAGGAAGTTTAGAGAAAAAAATGTAAAGTTTTGGAGGCAGCTGCCAGGTAAGAAAAAAAATTATGGAAACTCATTATACTATATAAGTCTCCACAGTATCCTCAGGATTTTTTTTTTTTTTTGGTAGTNTGGGAGTTGGATTAATGTGAATGTTATGATATATGAACCGGAACCTCAAGTCAGGTACAACGCGGTTGGTTTTTCTCTGGCTTGTTTACACTGGTAGCAAACATTCTATGTTCTCTGTTGTGTTTTTACCTCTTTTGATTATTTAATACGGGAAGCACATTCAACACTAGTAGCCTTTTTGGGAGAAAATATAAGACTTAGTTTTATCCCTTTATCTTACCATGTCAACCTTGTATTTCTTATTTGAGTTGGTTTCCACTTTTGTGGAAACTTTCCCATAAAAAGTGTGACTTTTTTCCCAAGAAGAGAATCCCTTTTTGACTTCTTTAGAGAAATTTGGAGAGCAAATGTGGAGGGATTGAGATAAAACATACAAATCACTTGCCTTAGTGTAGCTTACCTTAAGATGCTGGCTTAACTCCTAGAGGGCTTCATTATACATTTTATTTATAAGTTCCCTTTTTGAGTGCAAAGCTTCTTCTGAATAATCAAAGATTAGGCACAGAGGAGGGCAGACCCTTAGAGAAACTATGCTTTTTATAACTGAGAAATGGTCTTATGGAAAGCTCGGGCTAACTCCAGGAAGTGCCACTTATTCCTGGTTAGGGAGCAATACTTAGATGCTGCCAAAATGGCAAGGATCAGAGTTTGATATATGATAGAGGCTGGTGATGTGTTAAAAGCCCAGCCTATGAGATCATTTGAGTTCTTTAAGGAAATAGCCCTTTGGTGACTGAGTCGAAATGTCCAAATATTCACGGGCATGAGGGAACCAGGGAGCTATAAAGCAGTAAAACATGAATATCTATCAGATGGCTTAGAAACAGCTGTCTATATATATTATGTGGCCAAAGATTTTGGTGAAGGGGCCTCTGACCAAAGGGCTTTGGTTGCACAAATAGACTAGTTTGATATAGTTTCAGGCTGTGATTATTTTAATTGAAACCTGTTTTCTGAACTTAACCTGACACAATGTGACCACTCTCCAGGTTTTTGTGGGATTTTTTTTTTTTTTTTCAGGTTAAACTAGCTGGGTCCGTGGAGGAGAAAGACTGAGCTGTCACTCCTTAGAGGAGGTGACAACTCAGAAGAAGGCATGCTGCCTGACAGGCAGCGTGCGACAGGGACAAATGCAACGGCTAAATGTCTTTCAGGTATGTGAGCCACGTTTTGGGAACTTGAGTCGGAATGGTCTTACACAAGCTTCCTGATGCTAACTGAAAAGGTGAGAAAAACAGAGTACAGACTCCTTGGTTTACTGTGTTTTGTTTTATTATGTTTCGCAGATGCTGCATTTTTTAAAAATTGAAGGTGTGTGGCAGCCCTGCCTTGAGCAAATCTCCTGGTGTTACTTTTCCAATAGTGTTTGCTCACTTTTCTGTCTCTGTTTCTTTCTGTACCTTTGATCATGCAGATGGTAACAGTACTAGAGAGAAAGTCTTATTAGTTTTTAAGTCTAATGGACAGACAAATCTTGCTAAGACAACGTCTGTAGATCTGGGGTGGGGACTGAAAGTATAAATTTGTTGCAATATTTCGAATGTTTTCACCATTATACATTTGTGAGGGTGATCTGTGGTCAGTGATTACACCTCGCCATAAGTTCCAGTGATGGTTAGCATTTTTGAGCAATGAAGTATTTTTAAAATAAGGTATGTACATTGTTTTCTTAGACGTGATGCTATTGCAAACTTAATAGACTACAGTATAGTGCAAACGTAATGTTTATATGTACTGGGAAACCAAAATGTTCATTTGACTCTCTTCATTGCAATATTTGATTTACTGTGATGGCCTGGAACGAAACCTATACTATCTTTCAGGTATGCCTGCAAACCAAAAAAGCAGGGATCCACGTAACCTCTTAACGTTGTGATTTGCCCAAAGCAAAAAATGGGAACTGTGATAAGAAATCACCTGGTACTGGGGCGCCTGCATGGCTCAGTAGATTCAGCTTCCAACTCTTGATTTTGGCTCAGGTCATGATCTCACAATTCATGAGTTGGAGCCCCACGTCAGGCTCTGTGCTGCCAACACAGCTTGGGTTTCTCTCTCTCTTCCCTTCCCTAACACTCCGTCTCTCTCAAAATAAATTTAAAAAACCCATTTGAAAAAAAAAGAAATCATCTTTGGTATCTTAAAGGGTAAAACACTAAAAATATGCCTCAAATAGGAAATGTTCTGAAGATGGAAGGGGATGAGACTTCTGTAACCATTCCATTTCCAGTCACTCTGCCAGTTTACAATCTTCCTCAAACAAGCAGGACCCTGCATGGAGTTGGAGATGGAGGTAAAGACAGAAGGATTTTGAATAATAGACATCCCAGATAGTATATTGTATATTGTTATTATGTTCAAATCTAGGCAAAAACATGGCCTATATCATTTTATAAAATGGCTGTCCCCTGTGACTCACTTGCCTAAACCTATTCATAAACACTTTATGTAATTGCCAGATGAGTATTTCCTTAGGAGCTCAAGAGTGTGTTTTGGGTTCATTTGAAAGTAAGTGTCACTTTTATATTTTGACCAGATCCGGGAGACCCGTAAGGATGCACAGAATAGAACGCATTGCAACGTCAGGCAGCATGCCTACACCACATCTCCAATCAGAATTCCCAGAAACTATTGACATGCTAGGGGAAAGATGTTTGGAGGTCATTTGGAGTAGATTCTAAGATTTAACCAATGACATAGATGTTATATATCAATTTAGATACTCTCCACTATTGGACAAGTGTTTCAGGTTTGTTGTGGAGCCGATCTCGGCAATAAGAATATTGATTCCCTCTCATAAATGGGCCCATTTGCATGGCATTCAAATGAGTTCTTAAAAGGGGAACAGAATTATTTGGTATAAGAGAAGGGGAGAGTAAAATATGATGGTGAGAAGGATGTAACTAAAACATTGACTCCTTCCTCTCCTGGCTAGCAGGCAGAGTCAATTTCTTCCGTTGAGATGAGGGGGTGGGGGTGGGAAAGTGAATAGAGGCATAATGGAGAGACTCTGAGGTTGGGATAGATCAAGGGAAAAAATAAAACAACAGAATATTCTGGGCCAAAGATTTAGGACATTCTCCAAAGACAAATAAATTTTGCCAAATTACAAAGCAAATAGAACTCACTAATGGGGTGCTATACTAATTAGTAACCTGAAGTTCATCTCACTAATGGAGTACTACATTAATTTGTAACTGCAAAAACAAAGGAAATAATTGATGTTTCCCAATGAACAACAAAGCTTGGTTTTGAAAGCATTATATAATCCATTTGATCTTATTAAAAAAATAGCTCTAAAACTGATGCGGATCCAATTTATCTGGTCACAGATGGCAAAAAAGTCAAACTTAAATATGAGACTCTTTTCTACAATATCGGCTTACATAAAGGCTGTTTAAAAGCTCCTGGAATTAGAATATATGGACAACTTGTTCTTATAATCCTTTAGTCAGAATACAAGAAAAATCAGGTTGTTATTAAATCATTTCCCCTTATATTCAGGCTTAACTAACTAGGAACAGGATGCCATAGTAGTTGCTCATTTATTTGGGGAAATAGAGAATACACATCACATCTTTACAGATCTCTAATAGCATCAGAAGGAATGCCACTGACATTTCAGCTTGCTCCTTAGAATTAGAAGAAGAAAGAAAGGGAATGAAAATAAAATAAACATAGTCTTATCTACCATTGATCTCTCCCTGCGGGTGGATGTGTACTGGAAGTGAAGTGAGGCACTGAGGACATTGTAGGGAAAACCCGTAGGAATACAGCCAGTGGAGTATGCTGAACTGAATCAGTTCCAGAGCCTTTCGCTGGGATAATCATCAGTGATACCTCATTGTTTAGAATTTAGAGATTTTACTAAATGTTTTAAGATAATGTTAGGGACCAGATTATGCAATTAGAAAGTAGTATCCATGGATGTGCTGATTTTCTTTCCTTCTCATTGTTATCATTTTTATTCAAAGGCTTGTCGGGAATTCTCATGTAGATACTGATGCATCATTTTTTAAAATATTCAATTTCCTTATATAAAAGGAATTTCAGAGGAAGTAAAAAAACACAATACTCTATTTTTTTTTTAAAGGGTATATTTGTGAACACTCTAATATATAACTTTTATTTTAAGGGCATTTTATTGTATGCCTTCTTTAATATTTATCATTATAATTGAAAATATACAACAAAACAATATATTTTGTTTACATATTGGCACCATAGAACAATATTTCAACATACCAGTGAAATGGTACCTTTGTAGGATAAAATAATTTGTAATTAGAAGTCTCAGTGTTTAATATTTATGTGATGGTGGTAGACATTTTGTTTTCAAATATCTTCTTGCAAAATTATCCCATTTCATTTTATTTTTTTTATTTATTTTTTGTTTTTTTAATGTTTTACTTATTTCTAGGAGAGAGAGAGAGAGACAGCGTGAGCAGGGGAGGGTCAGAGAGAGAGGGAGTCACAGACTGAAACAGGCTCCAGGCTCTGAGCTGGCAGTCAGCACAGAGCCCGACGCGGGGCTCGAACCCATGAACCGTGAGATCATGACCTAAGCGAAAGTCGGACGCTTAACCGACTAAGCCACCCAGGCGCCCCATCCCATTTCATTTTAAAATGGCACGGCAAAGCAAATGAAATGTGACAAGTTCAAAGCCTCTGAACTAGATTATTGATAATTAGATTCTAAAATAAAGGAAGGGACAGAGGAAGTAATAAATTAAGAAATACCCAGGTATATACTGTCTTTAAATATAGGGTGAACTGACTGATGTCTTCAAGATTTACTGTTTAGGTGCAATGGGGTGTGCTACCATAGAATCATGCCTACAGGCTCACAATTGCCTATAAATCCTGTTCCATCACGTATCTTACTTATCTTCTAGAAACCAAACTCGAAAGATGCCTTTCAGCTTCGATAATTGAGCAGCTTTCTATAGCTACTAAAACTGCATTAGAGACTAAACGAATCTTTTTGTCAGAAAGAGAATGAAAATGTGAGCTTTCAGTAACACAGCTTATTTTAGAGACATCAGGAATAAACCTAGAAAGATCCTTTGTCATTCAATGGAGAAAAAACTGTTTATTTGCTCAACTTTTTTCTATGCAGAAAAGGTTAAAAATTAAAGTATAAAATTCAAGTGCTTTCCTAGAAGTAGGGGTAGAGTATTAGGTGAGTAAGGTGGAGTAGTAATGAACTCTATTGCCAATAATTGTGGAAGTCTTACAGAGGGAACAAAACCATTTTGATAGAATTTCTTGTCAATTTCAACTATTTCATTCATATATAAATAATTACTTTAGGGGGTGCCTGGATGACTCAGTTGGTTAAGCGGCTGACTTCAGCTCAGGTCATGATCTCATAGTTCATGGGTTCGAGCCCCGTGTAGGGCTCTGTGCTGACTACTCAGATCCTGGAGCCTGCTTTGGATTCTGTGTCCCCCTCTCTCTCTGCCCCTCTCCTGCTCTCTCGCTCTCTCTCTCAAAAAGAAACACTAAAAAAATTGATGACTTTGAGAAAATGTTGAGTCAATGGAAAGTCAATGCACAAGGAACAGCAACAGAAACAAAAATATGTGTAGTTATTAGATTACAGTAGTATTAAATTTTTGTCATGGCCTGTAGCCAATAAAGTGAAATGAAAACAATATATATCTTGAAAGAAGTCCCTGTCCCTTCTGCTAAAGGATGAAGCATAATTGACTATAGTGCCTTAAGTGTCAGGCTAAAAATGTAGTGTATAGATTTTACCAACCTATTGCCTACCAAGCAGAAGTTTGGTGGCATCTTTATCTTAACTAAAATATTTGATTTTGTTTGTATTTTTTGCATTCATTTATGAGTTCTTTTTATTTAGTATTGAAAGGACTGTTAGAGGTGTCATTTATTTTAGTCACACAGATCAGTGGCTGCTACAAAGCACAAGTAAAGTGGTCTTGAAATACCAAAGATGCTAAGTTAGGGTACCTGCTCATAGCAATTTAAAAATTTGCAGTTCTGGGAAAATGACAAACACAAAAGCCCTATTTCTCATGAACATCAAAGTGTTCTGACTTTCTCAGGTCATTTGGAATTAAATTATAGAAAGGAAATAATAATCCTGATGTTTGGAGTCTAGAAATACATGGCCACCAAAGCCAGCTGTACCCAGATATTGTCTTATGTGAGCAAACCTGGAAAATTCACATCTTTTCTTGTAAATTGAGGTGCCATTTTGAAATTTTTGATCACTAACTTGAGGTGAGTTTTCTTGAGAAAACAGGGTGTTGCTGGAGGATAGTTATCAATATCTAAAACTGTGGTACAAAGCAGTGACAAAATAAGCCTGAGGGAGCTCTAGCAGCTCTTTATTCTATAGCTAAGTTACATGTTTTTTATGAAAATAAGAAAAAAGAAAAACAGTTTTCGCTTCTCTAATCGTGTTAGGAAGACAATGATTTAAAGAGATTAGGTACCGCTTTCCCAACTACTAAAATACACTAGAGGCACTGACATGGAAGACTGTGTTACTAGCAACAATAGTCTGCTTTTGGAGCAGGTACTATTAATCAGGAGCTCCCTGTTTTGTTTGGTTTTGTTTCTTTAATATTGTTCCATGATGTTTTATTATTTTCTATAAAAATCATGCAAGTCTTTTGCTACATTTAAACCAGAGACTTTTTAATGGCATTTTAATATCTTATGCTTTTTATACATTTTAATATGTATATACTATTGGCAGATGTTGTACAAAGAATTGAATTTCCTGTATTTTTTTAATCAGACAACTTGCTATTATTATTAATTAGATCCTTTGTGATTTTCCATGTTGAATGGCATTACCTACATATACAATTTTTCTTTCTTTCTTTCTTTCTTTCTTTCTTTCTTTCTTTCTTTCTTTCTTCCTTTCTAATTTACATATCTTTGATTTCCCTATTTTGCCTTACTCAGCTGCCTCTGCTGGATGGAGTACAAACTCAAGTGTTTGTCTTATACTTGACTCTACAGAGATTGCTTTCAAGTTTTAACCATTAATAATATTTGCATTATATTTTTATTAATACAATTTACAATTTTAAAGGACTTCCTTTATTTTATATTATTTTAATAGATTTTTTAAAAATTATAAATTAATGTTTATCAAATGCTCTTTCTTTTAATTAAGCTATGGAATGTCATTTTTCTAATCGTTTAACACATTGAATTATATTGACTTTGTAATATAAATAAAATTATCATTTTTTGGAATAAATATGATTTTCTTAACACAAAAAAGTACCATTTACATTAAGATCAAAAAAATGAAATACTGAGGTATAAATTTAATAAAATATGTGCAAGATCTTTATGTTGTAAACACTGTTAAATGAAATCAAAATGATCATGAATTGGAAGACTCATTATAGTTCAGATGTCAATTCTTCCCCAATTGATCTACACATTGAACACAAATCCAGTCAAAATGCAAGCAATAATCTTTGTAGATACAGATAAGCTGATTCTAAAATTTCCATGGAAAGATAAAAGAATTGAAGCACCAAACAGTTTTGAAGAAGAAAAACAAAGTTTAAAGAATCAGATTAATACATTTTGAGATTTACTGTAAAGATACATTAATCAAGATAAGGTGGTATTAGTGAAACGAAAAACACATAACTCAATGGAACATAATAGAGAGTCCGGAAATAAATCCACAGAAATATGATCAATTGCTTTCTAAAAGCTGCAAAAAGGATGCAATGGAGAAATACTGCTGGAATACTTAGATGTCCACATTAAAAAATAAAAAAGAGGGGCGCCTGGGTGGCTTAGTCGGTTAAGCGTCCGACTTTCGCTTAGGTCATGATCTCGCGGTTCGTGGGTTCGAGCCCGGCGTCGGGCTCTGTGCTGACTGCCAGCTCAGAGCCTGGAGCCTATTTCAGAGTCTGTATCTCAGTATCTCTGACGCTCCTCCGCCCGCGCGCTCTCTCTCTCTCTCTCTCTCTCCCAGAAATACATTTAAAAAAATATTAAAAAAATAAAAATAAAAAAGACTCTTGACCTATACTTTACAATGTTATATTAAAATTAATTTCAAACTGGATCAATAGAATAAATACTGTCTGAAAGGAAGATCGTCCTGTGCCCTCTGGTCTTTCTGGCTATCTTATGGTCCTTACAGTCAAATTGCCATAAGACAGGTTAACAGGAGAAAATCAAATTTAGTAGGTGTATACATGGGGAGTTCACACAGACATGAAATTCCAAAGGCAATGAGGGAACAGAAAGTTTACAGAGCTATGGACCGGGCTAGGAGCCTGAGGATACAAAAGACAGAAGGCTCTTTACCAAGAAGGTGAAAGAAGCTATTTGGAAAAATAAGGTTGCGCTATTATGTAGATAAGTTGCTTAGATAAAGGGAAGTCTCTGTTAATAGCTCTCTTTCTGTTACAGGCTCTCCTTTCCAATGTAAATTTAGGCAGTTTAGGGGGAGAAAGAGAGCTCTTCCTCTACTTGCTGGACTGTGATTACTTTTAACACAAAACAGTCTTTATGCCAAAGTGGCCCATCTTGGGGTGGCCCGCCTTGGACCCCTACAATATAAAATGGATGACTATAAAAACTCGTAGAAGGTAACATGAGCTACTGCATATATGAGATCTTCATGACCTTGGGTTAGACAAAGAGTTTTGATATGATACGAAATCCATGATTTACAAAAGAAAGAAATTAAGAAATTAGAATTCATCAAAAGTAAATGCTGTACCTTTGTGAAAGACACAAGAAAATGAAAACACAAACCACAGTTTGGGGAAGAGATAGTTTCAATTTAAACATCCAAAAAAAGTCTTGTTTCTAGATATATAAAGAACTATCTAAACTCACTGAGAAGAAAAACAAACACACTTAGAAATGGGTAAGATATTTGAAAATATCTTCATCAAAGAATAAATACAAATGAAAAGACACTGAGCAATCAATAATATTAATAAATTAATAAACAAAATTTTCTGCTGTTCTTTCCCTCATTCTATTTTCTCCTTCATTTCTTATTTCTTTCTCATTCCTGCTTTCTCATTCCTTTCATCTCATTCCTGCTTTGATGATTCTTTTTGAAATTTTTTTAATGTTTATTTATTTTTGAGACAGAGACAGAGAGAGAGAAAGAGAGAGAGAGAGAACTCAGGTGGGGGAGATGCAGAGAGAGGGAGACACAGAATCTGAAGCAGGCTCCAGGCTCTGAGTTGTCGGCACAGAGCTCGACATGGGACTTGAACTCACAGACTGCAAGATCATTACCTGAGCTGAAGTTGGACACTTAACCCACTGAGTCATCCAGATGCTCCATGATGATTCTTTTTTTTTTAATTTCTTTTTTTTAATGTTTTATTGATGTTTGAGAGACAGATAGAGACGGTGTGAGCAGGGGAGGGTCAGAGAGAGAGGGAGATACAGAATCCAAAGACAGGCTCCAGGCTCTGAGCTAGCTGTCAGCACAGAGCCCAACATGGGGCTCAAACCCACGAATCTCAAGATTCTGACCTGAGCTGAAGTCAGACGCTTAACCGACTGAGCCACCCAGGCTCCCCATGAATTTTCAATGGTGACACTCAAATAAAAGAACTACCTTTTCAAAGCCAAGTCCATATTTATCTAAAAACTGAAAGGAAATTAACATATGTTGCTGATCTTTCCTTTTTCTTTAACTCTTTGCTCTCTCTACTCCTTGTCTCTCATTTTAGCTCAATTTATGAGAAGCTATCCAATTTATCTTGGTTTATCTTCCATCCCTTCTCGGCATGAGGGGTCCTCTCTCCCATGTATTAAAAGTTGTTTGTTCTCTATGTAAAAGTAAAAAGAAATCAAATTCCATTCTAAGTCTTCTTATACTATAATATTATAATACTATCTCACTGCTATATATATATAATCTCATTCCTTATCACTCATTTTCTCACTAACTTCAAAGAAATTGTAATTGTTTTAATCGCCTTTTGGATCCTCAGTTTTCTTATGTGCAAACTCCTGCCTTCCCCCCCATCTCTCACCCCCCAGACCTGGTTTTTTATATAGACCTTTTTCTTTCTGGCTGTTTGGACTTCAAAAAGTTACTTAAATGTCTAAGTCGTGATTTTTTTCATCTATAACTGGTCATACCACTGTCTTAAAGTGGAGTTTATTGAGCTACTGCATACATGTATTTGATTACACAGTACAGTTACAACAAGTGTTGTGTTCCATCCAATTATCATTTTAATGATTAATATTAATGTTATTATACATACTTTTCAGTAACATTCAATTAGATAAAGTTCAAAGAGATCCTAAGCACAGAAGTTTCTTTGTTCCCATTTCTCTTAATTCTCCAGGGCTTTGCTAGACTCAAACCTCTGGAAAACAATCTCATTTGCTTTGAAGTTCATTTTATTTGATTACACTCCCTCGATTTGTTACTGTGGCCTACTAATGTTTAGATTATTTCCTTTCATTTATTAAGGCCTTTCTACAAGACATTCTCTTTTTTTTCAAACCTTTCCAGAATTCCTAACTTCCACAAAATGCACGTGTCTAACCCATCCTCAACCCTGAATTCCTCTTTAAAACTGTATGGTAGTGGCACCTGGGTGGTTCCGTCGGTTAAGCATCAGACTCTTGATTTTGGCTCAGGTCATGATCTCACAGTTGGGAGATCAAGCTCTGTGTCCCCATATCAGGTTCCACACTGGGCATGGAACCTACTTGGGATCTTCTCCCCCCACCCCCCCCTCCTCTGCTCATTCTCCTTCTCTCTCCCTCTCTGTCTTTTTTTTTTTTTCTCTCTCTCTCTCTCAAATTAAAAAAAGAAAAACAAAGCAGTGTGGCAAGAGCAAAGAGGGTATGGAGTTGGACAAAATGAGTGAAGGGGAGAGGGAGATATAGGCTTCCAGTTATGGAATGAATAAGTCGTGGGGATAAAAGGTGCAGCATAGAGCATATAGTCAATGCTATTGTAATGACGTTTGGTGTCAGATGGTCGCTACACTTGTGAGCATAGCATAATGTTTATTGACTTGTCAAATCAGTATGTTTTACACCTGAAACCAATGTAAAATTGTGTGTTACTTCAATAAAATATGCATTAAATCCAATAAATTAATAAATAAAAGTGTGGCAAGTGATCAGCTCCAGTCAACTTCAGTAACTCATCAGCAACGCTTTAGATCAAAATAAGAGTGTCCCACACTGTGATGGTCTTCCTCATTAGCTAATTCTTCCAACAATTTTTAAAAATATTTTTATTTTAATTTTTTTACTGTTTATTTAATTTTGAGAGAGAGAAAGAGAATGCAAGCAGGGGAGGGGCAGAGAGAGAGGGAGACACAGAATGTGAAGCAGCTCCAGGCTCTGAGCCATTAGCAAAGAGCCTGACGTGGGGGTGGAAACCACCAACCATAAGATCATGATTTGAGCCAAAACTGGATGCTTAACTGACTGAGCCACACAGGTACCCCTTCAAATCTTTTTCTAAGGCAAGTCTGTCCTTATTTTGATCTCTCCTTTTCCTCCTATCTGTATATCCTATATATCCACTTTCTTCTCTGCATGGGTTCATACTTCGGCCTTATGACTGTAATCAGTTTTTTAGCAAGACATTCGGCGTGCTCATCTCTTTTTCTTTTTCTTCTACCTTCTTCAAATCCCATGAACCTTATTATTATTAAGCTCTTTCCAGTAAAAATTGCAATCTCTTGTTTGTATATCTTTAAACCTGCATTTCTTAAATGGTTTTCAAACATTTTAACTATTTTCAAATATTTCTCAGCCAACTTTACAGGATTTTGGTCATGCTTGGCTTGTTTGTTTGCTTTTAAAAAACACCTATAGGGGCTCCTGTGTGGCTTAGTCAGTTGAGTTTGACTCTTGATTTTGGCTTAGGTCATTATCTCATGGTGTTAAAATGGAGCCTGTTTCGGGCTCCACACTGAGCATGGAGCCTTAAGATTCTCTCCCTCCACCTCTGTCTCTCTCCCTCTCTCTCTACCCCTCTGCTGCTTGTGGTGATGCTCTCTCTCTCAAAAAAACTTAAACAGGAGTGCCTGGTTGGCTCAGTTGGTTAAGCGACTGACTTCGGCTCAGGTCATGATCTCGCAGTTCGTGGGTTCGAGCTGCACGTCGGGCTCTGTGCTGACAGCTAGCTCAGAGCCTGGAGCCTGTCTTTGGATTCTATCTCTCTCTCTCTGACCCTCCTCATGCTGTCACGCTGTCTCTATGTCTCTCAGAAATAAATTAAGAAAAACATTCAAAAAATTAAAAACAAAACAAAAAATTTAAACATCTATGATATTTTCAGATTGAGTTTTGAATACAATTTGAAAACACATCCACAGTCAGTTGTTATTTTTAATCATTGCAGGAATCAATTAAACTTTGTACTACACTTCTCTACCTCTTTCAAACAAACTTTGACCAGATAACCTGGCCTTCTACTATGGAGAAATAATTGAGGCTATCTGTCATGAATTCCCTTAACTACCTACTTTCTTCACTAATAAATTTCCTCTTTCCCTTCTCTCTCAGATTAAGTGGAATTGATGTGTCTCTTCTAATCCACAGGTAATTGTTTTACCTTTGCTCATGGCTTCATCCTCTCCTGTGGTTTCTGAGTGGGCTTAGCTCTATCAACTCTTTATTGGCAACAACTTTTCTCCTGAATCTCTATTGCAAATATATAATAATGCTTAAATCTCTTCCATCATAAAAATTAAACACACTAACAAAATCATCAAACCACCAAACTCCCCATTGAGAGTTAAATTCTAGACAATGATATATTTCTCTTCTAACATTACATGTAAAGTTTCTAGAAATAATGCTTTATGTTCACTGACTTTACTTTCTCACTTTTTGTATATTCATCCATCTGGCTTCAACATTTATTTCACTCGGAAACTGCTCTTATATAGGCCAACAGGCCAGATGGTCCTGAAAACATATACTATGAGCTGGTAATGCTGAGAAAAATCTAACTGAGAATTTTTTAAAAAATAATTTTAAGAGAGGTGTGAAGACTATTGGAATCAGAAACACTATATAAGATCACTTTCTATTCTACAGGCAAGTCTTTGGTAAAATTCAGATTCTTTAATATGTGCTCAATAGCTACCCCATACTGTTTTTGTTTGTTTTTGTTTTTGTACACCTGGTTACACGGTTGAAAACTTGTTTATCTTACTTGAGTGAAAGATGGGTAGAGGCAGAATTAAAATATAGCATCAGTTAAAATCATCATCAAAGTTATACAGTGACCATAAATCCTTGTTCTAAAGTTTTAAGAGAATTATGATAAATGGTCTTGCAACGTAAGGAGATATGGTGCATTGTGGAAAGTCATACTGTATCATTCCAAAGAGCACTTAGCTGAAGCAGGTCTAATTTGGATGCTAGGATATAGATGTATGTTGGTATGTAACTCTTTTATATGTAAATTTGGAAAATATATTCAGACTAAGTATGAGTATTTAGAAATAAGTCATACATTTCTAAAGGCAGAATAAATTGGTACTGCATTGCTTGAAGGACACTTGTTAGTAAATATCAAACATCTTACTATTTAGCTTTGGTTTTAATAGAACAGTACTATTTATGAAAGGTGTCTAAGTGTGTGTAACAGTGAAAACTGAAAACAATCTAAAATCCTCAGTAGGTGGTATGCTAGGCAAATGTGCATATGAACATAATTGGAGACCAATAAAGATTCTACAGTACCAGCATATATACTACTTAGAAAAAAATGTCACCTACAGAAGATTTAAATGACATGTAGATTACAAAATAGTATTTATCGTAGGATTCCAATTTTATAAAGTAAACATACCATCTGAATCAAACACTCAGAGAGAAGTCTGAAATAATTTGCAGTTATTGATCTTGCTTACTTTTGGTGGTTGGATTATGAATAATTTTTGTTTTTTGTAAAGTTAAATATCCGAATTCTATAACAAAATATAGTATGTTAATATGAGGCAACTATCTGAGAAAATACTTAAATTGTTACTTGCATTTAGTCATCTACACATACCTAAGCAAATGACTGAAAAAATAATTTAAAAAAGAGACAGATTCTACGTATGACCATGTCGCAGAAGAAAATCTATCAAATTATCTGTTATATTTCACAGCTGGTGATACATAAATTATGCTAGAAGCCTTAACATATTTCTAGTCCAGATGTTATTAAAACATTTTGATTAGCCTCCTGGCTTTAAAGTCATTGGGTCAAAATGTCCACATTTCAGCACACATGTCTATTTAAAGTAATTTGAACTATGTATTCTTAAAATCTGGGCATATTTTCTGTTCCTCTGTAAGGGGTGGATTATTTGTTACTGCTCTTGACACATTATACAGATTCTTGTAAGTTTTATCATCTTGATATAATTTAAGCAACATGTAATTGTGTTAAAATAGTAACTCTATTTCTAGGGTTAATGTAAGATGATCAAATTCCAGTATTCTAGAATTAAATGAAATTCCTTACAGATAGATGATCATTTTAAGAAAAATAAGAAAGGACATTATCATGTACAGAGTTCATTATCAAACAATATTATATATTCTTCTACATATGCATGACTTGTTTAGGGAAATATTGTGTCAGTAATGCATTGCATTTTGTTTACCTGGAGACAGTTTTCACAATTTTCCATAAACTTCCCCCGTTACCTGATAGAGCCAGCATACCATTTTAAACAGGAGAGAGATAAAAATATGTTTATTTCCATTCTTCAACTACAATTTATTCTTAGCTTTCTTCAGAAATCTTCATCTATTTTGTCTTTATTTTATGCCTAGAGAAGTTGCTTTTTTTCACATTTACATGCTCTAATACTTATTGCTTTAATTTTGTCATGATGAAAACAAAGGAAAGAAAGCCTACAATGTAAATGTGTAATTCTCCTGAAATTAAGGTCCCTTACTATCTGTATAAACACAATTTCTTACATATTCATCTCCAACACATCTCATAAGATAACCCAATGAATCTACTTCTGATGTTTCTTGTTACAAATATCTCCCTAATGAAGAATTTGGAAGATAAGACTTAAACTCAGATTAAAGAAAATTTCAAATAAGGTCATATCCTCCTTTCCATAAAATTTATATGTACTATAATTTGGTCAATTAGTTCTATTTCATAAAAATAATCTCAAAATATGGCAAAGCTATATTCAATAGCTTTGTGCTTAAACATTTCAGCTCTTTAGTTGTGTTGATAGTTAGCTTGATACACCAATTCTTAACTCTAAATGCTGGGGACATCAGTCAAACCCTTTCTCAAATTTGAACTTATATTTTGATGCTGACATTTATGATCTCAGTAGAGAAGTATCACGAATGTAATAAAAATGTGTATAAATCTAATGTTTCTACAAGTTTGTTGTAGCTACGATTCTGATAGGTACATTGCATCTATTACTGTCTTTATCCTTTGTTATGAAATCCTTTGGAATAGCACTCACAAAAATACTGGGTTATAAATTTTAAGCAATGTAATTTTCTTCTAAGAAGTCAGGCTTATAAATTAAAATGGAAAGAAAACGGGATTTAATTAAAGTCTGACAAGTTTGGATAATATGTTTTAATTGTTTTATGTCATGTTTTCTATAGTATGTTTATTTTTAATTTTTAGATTTTTTAAAATGTTTATTTTTTGAGAGAGAAAGAGAGACAGAACACAAGAGGGACAGAGACAGAGAGGGAGGGAGACACAGAATCAGAAGTAGGTCTCAGGCTCTGACCTGTCAGCATAGAGCCCAATGCAGGGCTTGAACTTGAGACTGTGAGATCACAACCTTATCCTAAGTCAGACTCTTAACCCACTGAGCCACCTTAGTGCACCTACTTTTAAAGAGACATTTAGTTTCATAGAATTGCATACTTTCAAATGTCAAAGAAACATTAACCTGTTCAAGTTAAGTAGATTTTTTAAAATTCTATTTTAAAGTGTATAGAATGAAATGGTGCAATCAGTATTATAAGGTTTATTTTGTGATTTTAATAAGTTATTTTCTATAGTATTAACAGTGAATATATAATATTGGTAGAAATAAAAATTCTGGGTCTATGAAGGAATTATCAATCTTTTAGCAGGAAAGTATATCTAAGAGATAAGAGAAACCAGTTGTTTTTAATCTAAAATACTTAGCCTACTTCAACACATCGACAGTCAAGTATAAAAAGAAAGTGAGCAATGCAATGTTATGGAGTCTGCCAGAACTATTTAAGATCCTTGTTACCTTTAGATTTGACCCTCCAGTTTAAACTCCAAGATGACACTTGACTTTGAAAGATCAAAGAGCAGATAGATTCATAGAACAGAGCAAGTACCCATTTAAATACTCTGCTAATTTAGAAGTGAAAGAAAATTAATTGAAATGATCTAACACTTTACAATAAAGTTCAGTTCCTTCAATGGGAAGACTTGCAAACTGTTCTGTTAACAACTTGTCTTGTTTCTAAAATTAATTGCTTTCAGCTGTATTAACAATAGAGTATGATCAAGTAACATGAAAGCTTTGGACAGATCAATAATAAAGGCATCCTAATTTATGCTTCCGTCACCACCATCACCACAAGATTAATAAGTTTCAAAAAGTAAATTGAATGGGAGTCTTTAGCCTAAAATTGCTACTCAAACATCATCCAAATACAGAGCACAGCAGCTCCTCAGAATTGCTGAAGCCATCAGGTGAAACTAACAAAGAAATTAGCAGTAGGGGGAGGGGGCATTTCTCATGCATTGACTATAAGTTACTATAATCCATTAGGAGCAGCACTGTCTTTCGCATATGCAGGACTCAAAAAGGGGAAAAAAGGAGAAATTAATGACTTGGTGGCCAAAAGATTTTGTTGTACAAAGAACCATATTGGTTTGCCTTCATTTTTGTCTTACACAGTCCCTCTTGTCTGTGATAAAAAGCGGAGCTATATAAAAAGTTCCATGATGGCAAATGTTACATTAGGAAAACAATTCAATTTAATATGTGCTGAGCCCACTCTACCAAGCTCTTGATATATGCAGACAAATATATATAAATTCATGAAAAGCTGTGTAAATAAAACACTTTTGATAAGTTATGGTTTTAGGTATGTCTGCTCAAAAAAAAATTTCTGCATTAGAGGTTAGGAGAGCTCTATTCTTGTCCTATATTTGCCTAAGAGGAGTTTTCTGACCTTCGGTAAACAATTTGTCAATATATCTCCTTTGGTTATTTACTGCTCATTATTTATACGATATTACCCATAACTGGTCAGAGATTAGTAAGGAAAGCAGGCCAGTGTCTCATTGTTCCAGCATGTTCCAAAGGGCCCCAAATTAGATCAACTGTTAGATGCCCTGCAAATATTTGGTGATTTGAAAGGAATATATATATATATATATATATACACATACATAGAGAGAAATTTGATTTTTTATTTTAATATGAGTACATTTCATGTTCTGCAATATAAATCTCTCAGATTATTCTATTTTCCAGACTAAAGAAATCATATATATGATCAGAATGGATATTGTTTCTGAAAACTTTAGAATATATCACTAAGTTCAGCTTGCTTTGTTATGAGAATATTTTCAACAGTGATTCATGTTTTAAATCATTCTACAATGCAAATTCCCTTTTCTATAAAATGACTATTGAATTTAGTATTCCAAATCTGGGCTGAGAATGCAAATATTCTAAAAATAATATAGGCTCAAAAAGTAATTAAATATTTAGAAGTTGAATTTGAAATCCATTGTTTTAAAAACATGAGATTATCATTAATTTCCAATATTGCTTTGCTGTCATGCATTTATTAAAATTATTTTGTACAACTTAGTAGATTAAATCCCGAGTTTAAGTAATTTACTGAATGATCTCTAATTTAAATATCATCTCCCTATATAATTATTTGTCTATTATTAAACAACTAAATATTAATAAAATTAACAAAGAAAATTGAATTTATATTTCAGAGTTGAATAGTTCATTAGAGATGCTTATATAAAGATAAATATATTGATAAATTAATTCCAAATGGAAAACCTCAAACCTGAAAAAGGAACATTCAGGGAGATTTAGAGCAAACTGGTAATGAATAATAGGATGTGCTTGAAAGGTATTATTGTAGTCATCATCTTAGGGCATTACCTGGAAACAAATACATATTAAAATATGTAAAGATTCTTCTATACTCCATTTGCTCAGGTAGTAGACAAGCCACTCTATCACAAATACTTTTAAGATGCCGTTATTGTACTATTAAATGACTTTTAAAAAATGTCAATGCTAGCCATAATGACCAAATGAGGAAAGATTGACTCTGACACCTTTGTATTTCTCCCTACACCGTCACATAATGCTGGGTGAATGGGAACGAATATACCTGAGAGGTTGCTGGTATGAAAAGCAATGTCTGTCTGTGACTGAATTGACAGAACAATTCTGTGGACCAAAAACTCAGTTGAGTCACCTGAAGCAATTCCCTTCCTCCCCTTCCATAGGCTTACGTCTTATAATGATCCATATCATCCAACCTCCAGCTGGGGACCATTTCTTCCCTTGTATGAATCACTGTCTTGCCTTTTCTTCTGTTCTTTTAAACATTTACTAGGAATCCCGTTCACCTGATAAGCGGTGTCCATGCTGAGCTGTTTAGTACCCTGAAAGCAAAAATAGACATACTACGTCTTCAAATCATTTTTGAAAAGCTTTCTGCATATTTGTAGGCCCTATATGCCACTTTTCACAATGCAAAATAAATACAATAAATTCAATAAAATAACCATTTAGTGTAGTCTCCAAATAGAAAATACAAGACAAACCTACCAACAGGGTCGCAGTTATTCAATTGGTTTCACTTGTAAAGACAATGTCAATTTCCTACTGATACAGAAAATAATTATCTTCATCTACTAAATGTAAATGAGTTGAACAGGGTATTATAGCTACAAAAACACTTTGCAATTCAATGCAGGTAACTATTTTGAAAAATATTTATGAAAAATAGTGATTTGAAAAATCATAATAAAATTGAACATCTATCTATCATCTACCTATCTATCTATACTGCTTCGATCTTAATCAGAAGTACTGTAATGTAATGATGGATAGACTGTGGCATAAAGAAATGAATTCAGTGAACTCATCATGTCTTTCAGAGCTTTTAATAAAATTATTTTACCAGAAACGAAACTTGAATTATTTAAACAACAATACCTGAAGATTTAGTTCATGAATCCTTTATTATAGAGATCTCAATGTATAACTAATACCCCAATGCATAAGAGAGAGATCTCAATCTATATTGCTACTTATATTAATGATAGTAAGTATCCCTTGGTGCTTGCCTAAGTTGCCACTCCAGATTGCTGGCAGTGTGACTCAATCAGGCAGGCCTAGGAAATGATATCATGAAGAGGAGAACTGAATGGGGTACAAAGCATAGTATACAGGCATTTGTTAGAACCAGCTCTTGTTGAGATAGCAGCAACTTCTCAGCATGAAAAACATTTTCTGAGAAGTTAATGTTTAACTATATAGATAAGCAGACGTGATTATGATGAAAATGTAATAAAATAGCAGGGAGGAAAAGGAAAAAGGAATGGAGAGAAGTTATCCATCCTCCATTTAGCCCACTGACTAATTTGACCAGGTTTATTAGTCCTCTATCAAGACACTGGCTCTTTGCCTCATTAGAGGCATTTTGACTATTTCGTTTTCTCCTCCTGATTGTCACTCTGTTCCTTAAACTGTCTCCCTTTCTGTAGCCATTCCTTCGGGTCATAGTATATACTTTCAGCTTCAAACCACATTTCTAGATAAATGCACCTTTGATATTTGTGACTCTGTTACATATTACCTCTTTATAAGCTCTTCCCTTCTTCATTTCTTTTATATTTAAGGCTTGGGCAATTCAATGCTTTCTACCCCCTCTCCTATCACCCATAAAATAAAAGTCTCATAAATGTTGAGTTAGACTGCAAAGTCTTTTTAACAAAGGCTTTTAATTTGAAAAAGAATTTGAACATCAAATATATTCCATAAGGTCTATAGAGCCAGTTTCTCTTTAAATGTCCATCGGTGACGTTTCATGCAGGTTGGCAGCACCTGCTGTTTCTGTGCTAGGACATAGGTTCATCTGCTCTCTCAGTCTCCACCACTCCCTGTTACCTTCTTGGTTGCTCTACCCATTTTCTTTTTTAACTGCTCCCTGGAAGCCGTTGATATTGTGTTCTTGTAGTAAGCACTGAAGCACTATGTTAATGGCCGAAGTTAACAGCCAGTAAATAGGTTCCTTCTCTTGGAAGGCTGGGGGAAACTGGCCAATATCTGTATACTTTCTTCTTTGACAGACTTGTAGTTTACATTTCCAGGACCTTTAGCAGTTAGGTAGGACCATGTGATTGAGTCCTCACGAGGGGTGTACAAAAGGAAATGATGAAGCCCCTTGAAGGCTTGGCTTCTCATGACTCCCTGACCTCTTTCAAGCTCTCTTTCCTTATCTGAAAGCAAACAATTAAGTGGAGGATTCAGAGACCTTAAACATGGCAGAGCTCTGAGACAGAAGAGGTCAGCATCCTTGATTGACCACGTAGAACAGCGGCTACTGCTTACCTGCATTGCAATATGGCATGAGACAGGCACAAAACTTTAACGAGATAAGCCATGGGGAATTGCAGGGTTACGTAAGATTAGTTAGGTTACCCTGATTAGTACAACTGCACTACATGGAAATTCTAATTTATAACAAGTGCTATAGTGTTAGACAAACAATTCTTTTCTTATAATTAAAAAATTTTTTAATCACAAATTAATGGCATGAGTATTTTTGGGAGGTTTTCTTAAGGTATCCTGAAAACATTATTCTTGATTTCTCTGTTTCTTCAAATTGAGGAACAGTATTTTGATAAGTTGATACGATATTTGTTAAATTGAAAGATATCTGTATGTATTATCAATAAGTTGGACATGTAATTCACTGTCCAAGGTAAGACACTTGAAAGTAAAAAGTTTTGCTCAAAACAAATGAAATTATTCAAATACATAAAACAAATTATAAAATTATAAATTATAAAACAAAATTTTAAATTTATAAATTTAAAACAAAAATTATAAAACAAAATTATAAAACAAAAATTACAGTAAAAATAATTTTACAATAACAAATTGGTTTATTAAATAGATATTTGTAGAAACCTCTCACACTAATTTATTTTAGTTTTTAAAAATAAAATTATTTATTAGGTGCCTGTGTGGCTCAGTGGGTTAAGCATCTGATTTTTTAAAAAATTTTAATGTTTATTTTTGAGGGAAAGAGACAGAAACAGAGCACAAGTGAGGAAGGGCCAGAGAGGAAAGGAGACACAGAATCCGAAACAGGCTCTAGGCTCTGAGCTGTCAGCACAGAGCCTGACACGCTCAAACTCACAGACCTTGAGATCATGACCTGAGCTAAAGTGGGTCACTCGACCAACTTAGCCATCCAGAAGCCCCAAGCCTCTGACTCTTGATTTCTGCTCAGGTCAAGCCCAACATCAGGCTCTGCAATGACAGTGTTGACCCTGCTTGGGATTCTCTCTCTCTCTCCCTTTCTCTCTTTCCTTCCTCCCCCCCCACCTGCCACCAACTCTCTCAAAAAATATCTTTATAAAAAGTACAAAGTAATATGTATACATATATGTCAGTAAAAACTTAAAAAACTACTTTGTATTGATTACCTAAACAAAAATAAGCAAATCAGAAAATTTATTCCTATCACATATTTACATATTTTACTCACATTCCCAGTCGTGAATCTCAAATACCAGATGATTACAGTTCTGAAGAATGTTCTTTTCCACATTCAAAGGTTTAGTATTTAAAATTTTTAGATATATTTTATCCTGACCTTCATCACAACTTATTTTTATGCTTAATTAACTAAAAATATTTGACACATTCAATTGACTCTTAATCTTAGGCCAGAATATTTATTTGTTTGTTTGTTTAGATAGCAAAGTAGGGGCAGAGAGAGAATCCCAAACAGGCTTTACACTGTCAGCACAGAGCCGCATGTGGGGCTCAAACTCAAGAAGCATTAGATCATGACCTGAGCTGAAACCAAGATTTGGATTCTCAAACTACTGACCCAACCAGGTACTCCAGGACCAGAATATTTTAATTGGGAGAAAGCTCAGAAAAAATCCTATCATTTACTTTTTACTATTCAAATGTGAAAATATTGCAGCCCAAACGTATAGCAGATACTCTCCTTTACCTGTGAATTTCAATGTTGTTGTTTTTTCTGATCAATAATTGTATGAGAAAAAAGCCATTCTATTAGCTCTTTCTTATTTCAAGTTATGTTTTAAATAACTGCAATATGCTAAAAGGTGAAAAGGATTAGATTTTAGTTCTCCTTTCACTGAATATTTTGTTAACATTTCCAACTGATATCAAATATATTTTAACTAAAATATAAAGTGCTGCTTTAAAAAATGTTTAATACCACACTGGGTTCTTGAAGGTGATTTTTTTCCCAAAGGTCAAACATTCCTTAAATACAATTATAATGGGCACTAGAAGAAAAAGATGTAATATCATGTAGTAATTATTATTGTTTAGTTCAAGAGTTACATAACTAAAATTTGTTAGTTTGGTTACATTCAGTCTTTGTAAGTGTGTCTCAGCATATGTGTATATGTGTGTATGTGTGTGTATATGTATGTAATGTTAAATTTTGATAGCTACAGCTTCTTTTTCAGTTGCTGGAATATGACAATTTATTTGAACATAATAGTAAATTATGTTAATGCCTTGAAGTCTATTTCAAGTACACTTTCTATTCTATATGTTTTTAAATGTATTAAGGATCTTTTTTAAAAATATACTCCACCCTACTAAAATTCATCTTTCATATTGACTTTATAGTAGCACTGACTAATGTTTCATGTTTAATCTTTGACGAAATGAATGTCTAACAGCTTCACTCTTCTTTTATAAATAGGATAAAAATATGCAACCCATATCAAGTATTAAATAACTTCTTATTTGATCTTATTTGATCTTGTATCTGATGGCATTGATATTAAACTGGAATAATCTTATTATCTATGAAGGGTTTTCTGATAAAGCTGACTATTTTTCATGATAACTAAGAAAAATTGAAGATGAAAATAGAACAAAAATATTAAGAGAACAATCTTTGAGTGAAAGTTTGTTTTTCACAGAATGATATGTGAGCACTCTTTCATATCAACTTTAAGTTTATAAAGATAATACTAGAACTTAACCAAAGTAATAGGGAGAGAGAAGAGAACTCTAACCAGGTGACAATTTCAAACATAGTTCCTTACCACAGAACAAAGAACATAGTTCCTTACCATAGAATCTTCAGTTGCTAAATCCTTATGTTTAAACACATACTTCTTCACACATCACCTGGTTTATTAATTCTTCCTCAGCAGATTTGATATCTTGTTGCCATGTGAGACAGTAAATGTTGACCAGCATTCTGTGTAGTTACATTATTAACAACTTTCTTGAACAATAAAAGTGTATAACTCAATTTACCATTAAATGTATACACAATTTTAGTTTATTGTTACTGAAATTTTTTAAAAATACAAAAGAGCCAAACAAAAGCATGACCAAACAATAAATATAGAATTGTAGCTTTGAACCATAAATAACAAAGTATCCATACCAATATATTCAACTGCAAAGCTACTCAATTTCTATGTAATACATATATGTAAAATATAATTAACATATGATTTCTCCTTACTCCTAGTGGCTTTTGGTATTCTTGTAAACATGATCGGTGCCATGCATGACACAGTTAGCCATCTATCAAATGGTCTGGGAGAATAGCCCTTTATCAAATGGTCAGGAAGGAATGCCAAGTGAGAGAATGTACTTCATTTACTAGTTAGGTTTGTTCCCTGAGTCTTCGAATGTTTAGGAAATGAGAACTGGGGATTTAGTTGTCTTTCAGATTAGTTGTTAGAACTCAGTTCAGTACTCATGAGTCTTTTACACAATGCCACAGGGACAAAGAAGATGAAAGTACAAAGTGAAACTATGTGGAACCTCCCCTAGGTGAATGCAACTATTGATAATAATTTTTAATAACAACAGCAAATCAGGAACGACTGCTAAATAAACCAGATAGATCTCAAGCACAGTAGGTATAAACTGGATTTCTCCTAGGAAAACCAACATTTGGTTACCCATGATAGTCAAACTTCTTTACCATAGAACCACATTTGAAATTGTCATCTGGGTTAGAGCTCTGCTGTCTATCCCTATCATTATGGTGAAGGTCCATTATTGTCTTTATAAACTTAAAGCTGGTATTAATCTTAAAGTTCTAGGAAGGAAAAAATGCTATCAGTCTGACAGCTATTAGATATTGGGTCTAAGTATCTGAATGGATTGCTAATCACAAAATAAAATAAATAATCTCATTTTAATCCAGTTACATTTAAGCACGTTGAGTCTATTTAATAACTTTAATCTGGAATTACAGTCATATAATATTCTTATCATACAATAGTAAAAACTTTGTTAAAATGCTTAATGTACTTCAAAGTCAGAAAACACATTGGGTTAAGGAATACTTGAGTATTCACTTGCTTGCTTTGTGAGGGAGGTGTGAAAATGGAAAACTATAAACAGTAACACAAAGGTCCTTTTGCCATTAGCATCTGTTATGGCCGTGGTTATTAATATTATAATCGTTTTTCACAGCAGGAATGGTTTCAACTTCCATTTTATATTACAACAAATAGTTTGGGAAATGATTAATGAGATTTTTAATTATAGATTGAGTTTATCTTAAAACAATCTGTGGCACTACAGCTGGAAAGGATCGGGCTTTAATTACATCCAGGAAAAACTCCACAGTGAGGCAAAACATGTCCATTTTAGGGTGCCCAGACCTTCTCTGTGACTGGTTCACCTTCACACTTGGCTGCTTAGCTCCGTTTTTTAGCACTTGGTGCTAATGAGGCCATGGTCATGTTTTCACTCCCCATATGTGCCAGTTAGCTTACCTCTGTTCCAGTGGTACAGATTGTTTTCCTAAACTTGTACCGCACTCAACGATTTCTCCACTCATTCACCAGGGAGATCTGGCAAAAAAGCATGGAAGACTCATCATGAAATTAAAACTACTGCTGATTGCTTGGGATGGGGGTAAGAAGGCTTACTTAGAAAAATCAGTGTCATTCTACTCTTCAAAAGCATGTTAATTCGGAGGCTTACTTTGACTTGATTACTGTTAGTTTTACTTTAAAAAATAATCACATAAGGGAGACAGCATAAAGTAAAAGAACACTAGTCTAGGACTTTAAAACCTAGATCTTATTCTGATCACTTTACCAAAGTAGCTGTACAACCTTGAACTGCTGTGTAATTAACCTATGCTCATTATCCTTATCTGGAAAGTCTGAATATTGCCTCAGATAACTGTCTGTCCCCCAGGCGAGCTCTAAGTGTTCATAATTCCATGACTCAAGACGTCAGGCACTGGAAGCATTATTGGACATGAAGCTGGAGGCTGTAAGGGGGACTTGATGCATCTTAAAACCTCAACTGGAGCCTCAGGCAGATGGTTATTAGTTGTTAGTTGTCAGGATCTCTTGTTGAGCAAAAATGGGCTCCCATTGACTTCCAGGTGCTGCTGTTCCATAGTGCTGGTTTATAGTTTGTAGCCTATAGGAAGTGCGCAGCATCAGCCTTCAGGCCAGGGGGAGAAATACGTGATACTGGTCTCCATGAAATTTCTCGCTATCTTTCATTTGTTTATCTTGCTATCTTTCTTTTGTTTACTTGTACCTCTGTCACAGGCTTGGAATGAATACATTCTCCTTGTCAAGTCCTGGTAATTATTTTTCACTGTAAGCACAGAGCCCTTTTCAGCTATGCATCAGCGAGTAACTGTCAGAAGGCAGGCTCCACAACAAGAAATGCCCCTCCTTAAAATGATTTATTTATTTCCACCCAAAAGACACCTTGTTGAGGGGAGAGGTTGACATGAAGTCTTTCTGCTCCACATAAAAATGTCCTTGGTTAGTAATCTGAAGAGGAATAAATAAAGCTATGTTTAACATAAGTGCCTATTATAAGGACAGTGTTTGTTTTTAACAAATATAGGCTAAATACAAATTATAACTAAAACAATTCTTGTTGAGGAATAAAGATTATTACATTTATTAGTTTATTCATATTAAGACTGGGGTGGAGTCAAATGGGAATGCTGTCATTTATTAATGAATGGATTTCAATGGGTTGGTGTCCCTGAGACATAACTTTGAGTATCGTTCCATTGACACCTAGCAGTGTATGTGCATAGCACACAGACTTCATTTAGTTTCATTCACTCTCTCTCTCTTTCACACACACACACACACACACACACACAATATTAGTGGTCATTTATTTTATGCTTTCATTCCACTTCATTGATTCTAGTTGATCATAGTTCTGCAACTTTTGTTACTCTCTCTATTTCAATCTGGTTCCCTGTGCGGAATGGAAGTAATAAGCATTACAGTCTGTGACCAGAAATTTTGCAAGGATCTAACATATTCATTTTTTATAAATTTGTGGAGAATGTGCTGAAATCATTAAAGGAGAAACATCCTCCTTGATGAGGAAGAGGACTCATGTCCAACTGGGGGATCATACAGACCAAACCACCTCAGTGTATTTCCTTCCACTAAAATTCATGATATGCGATGTTGTGCTAGTAAAATAACTTCATACTTATAGGAAACAGACAAATGCATTACCTAATTTTAATTGAGGATAATTTTTTTAGCATTTTTATTTTGATACAGGGACTGGAGGTCACTAAGTATGTGCTTAGATCCTTTATATAGAGTTTAACTGAGTAGAGGGAGACTAAAACTCTTTGTAGTAGTATATACTGATGGCTGATTAGAAATATCACTGCACCCAGATTTTGATAGAAAACAGGTTTTGGTGAAAGTGTAAATTCTAAGTTGTCAGGACAATCACATAGAAAGGAAAGTTAGGACTTTTCCTCCTGCATTCCAACTCCTCCCCGTTCCTTCTTCATGATGTCACATCTTGGAAAGAAAATATGAGAAATATCTCAAATCAGATGCAGAAGTTTAAGGTTAAAACACTGAAAGCACTATGTTTAAGACTAAGAGACAGAGAAGAATACGAAAATCACCCTCATGTTATTGTTCTGGCACTAAGGGAAGAAAAAACTGTTAGAGCCAAGAAATATGTAAGAGATGTAAATGTGGGAAAAAAAGGCAGAGTGAAATTTATTATTCTCTGTTGATCTGATTATATGCATAGAAAATCTAAAAGAATCAAATAAGGTTTTTGAGTCAATAATTAAGTAAGATGGTAGGTTAAAGTAACAATCACGAATCAATAACTTTGTAATATGCAAATTATCATAAGTTAAATAATATTTTGGAAGAAAAATCTTATTTCAATAGCAAATAAAAATAGTAGAAAGACAGCAGTTCTTCCTTAATCTATTCAAAACAATAAGAAGTAAATTACAGAGAGTGTGTTTTTAATAAATTGGCAAAATACGCGAAATTCTGTGGAAAATGAATCAGTTTGACATGAAAATCTGTAAGAAAAGAGTGATAAAGCAGCTAGAATCTTCGGTTGCAAAATATAGTTTAAAGCAAGGCTATATAAAATTAATTTTAAATAAGTACAGACTTTTATTGTTGAATCTCATTCTCAAATAAAAATCCAGTTATCAATGAAACATGTTTAGATTATAAGACATTTTTATGTTTTGGGTATTAAATTCCTGACGACTAAGCAAAGGTTGTCATTTTCTGTTAATGTTTTTTTTTTTTTTAATTTATTTCTAGGAGAGAGAGAGAGAGAGAGACAGCATGAGCAGGAGAGGGTCAGAGAGAGAGGGAGTCACAGACTCCGAAACAGGCTCCAGGCTCCGAGCTGGCAGTCAGTACAGAGCTCGACGCGGGGCTCGAACCCATGAACCGCAAGATCATGACCTAAGCGAAAGTCGGACGCCCAACCAACTAAGCCACCCAGGCGCCCCGCAAAGGTTATTTTAATGTCTTGATAGTACCAGTATTTCCAAATCAAAGCACAAGTATAAAGTTGCTTACGGTCATGTTCAGGGACTGTTTAAATGCTTTCTTTAGCTTATAACCTGTTATGAATTTAAGAACCCAGTTTAAATAACTACAAAGATAATTCTAAAATTCTATCATTATGCTATATTTTGGAAATTGAGCACATATTTTTTGCAAACTTAGTGGAGATTTAATTGATGTGCCACATTTCTTAAATAAAGCAGATGCTTGTTAACTGTTTCACATCATGTTTTCTTCTTCTGTAAAATAGCAATTGTGCAGAAGAATTGGAAGAGCATAGTTGAAAATGTTGCTGTGCTGACACAGGTCATGGCGCTTCTCTCATCCATACGTTGTTAGGCATCATAAAGCAGGTGCACCAATGGCAGAAGATCAATAAATATTGAGGACTAACCGTCCTTCACTAACACCCAACAGCTTACTCTGCCCTTGATATTTGGAGAAATAATTCTAATTTAATCTTAAATATCAACATAAATAATCATATATGCTTCCAAAAAGTGTGCTAGAAGTAATGTACTCTAAAGTTAATTCAGTTAACCAGCAGTTTGATGGTTTTAAATCCAAAATTAGAGAAACGGAAGAAAGGGTAAGATTATTGGAAAAACACAGTAGGGAATGTAAGTAGAGTGTGAAAACTGCTGGGGAACAGATTGCTGTTATAATTAGAGACAACATTTCACTCTCCTTTAAATACGAGTCCCTGGAAATTGCTCTGAGAGAAGGAGAGGGAGACACAGCTGTTTCAGTGTACAGCTGGTGGGAATCACAAAGACCAAAGTCAGATAGAAACTGGTTGAAAAATAAACCAGCTAACTAAGTAACAGTAACACCTGGCTAGAGCTTAGATGCAAATATATGTTGTTCTTAATAAAATGAAGTAAGCCCACCTGAAAGTATTGATAATGAAGACGAAATGCCTACTTGGTCCAACATATACTGCATGTGTATAACGATTTCTCAAAGTCCTCATGATATATAGAAGTAAAAAGCCTATATCTGAAAGAATGAGCTATTTGAAGATTATTAGATTAACAAGGTTAATTGTAACTTTAACATGAAGTTATATCTCATGTAAATCTTGAGAAGAAGCAACCAAATATTTGGTGATTGATCAAGATTCTTCTCTCTATGCCACCAAAAGAACATTGAATGCATGACCAGAAGGACACTCCACATGCCTAATTTGTTGGGCTCACCAGCCCTTTGGTGACCAGAACTTTGCCAATCATATTCATGTTCTCTGGAGAATCACACATCCTTGACCTTCTTTCTTATATTGTCTTGCCACAGAAATGCTAGACAAATAAAAAAAATGAAGAATATATTCTCTTTTGGCTTAGAGTTTCCCCAAATCTCAGAAATAGCAGAATTCCTCATTTTGTTCTCTTATCTTTTAATGTTATCAAATAATGGCATATGCATTAGAGGTTTCCTCCTCTTCCCTCTCCTTTCCTTCCTCCTCTCCTCTTTCTCTTCTTTCTTTGTTTCACAGCACATAGAGAACAGCTCGTACCAGTACATTAGCTGCACAATCGTACAAGCAGACCTAACCTCTAGATTCTCTTAGAGGCTGTTATGATAGTTGTCAAAAACGCATCATCTTGTGAGTGTGAGGATTGTCAGAGAGGTGGTAAGTGACTGTGAACTGGCCTCTAGAAACCCACAGGCTATCTGTGTTTGACCTTTGCCAATCATATTCAAACGCAACCCAGGAAGCCTGATGTACTTGTCTCTACAATGCAGACAATTTTCGCTTTTCTCTTCTTTGCTTCATTCTGCCAACGAAGAAAGGAGTGTAAAGAGGAAGAATCTCTCTGATGAGAATCCAGATACTCAACCAACATTTCTTCTTAGCATATCCCTTCTCTCCGATAGCTGTTCCATGGAATATTTGTACTTGAGCATCATGAGGAAAGGAGCAAGTCTTTTCTTCTACGTTAGGGGAAGTTTTAGTCGCATTTTATGCTGTTTTACTGGATTTGGTTTAGTCAGCAGTTGTCAATGAGTTTGCTGTACAAAGTAAGAGATAAAGTAGTCTTGATCCCACCTCCCCTTCACTTGCATGTAAAACAAATATTTGCCATATCAACTTCACGTGTTAACAGGCAGGTGTTTGTAAGAGTGTCTTGCCTCCCTCTCCTGACCAATGCCATGATTTCATTTTTATTTGAAGACTATGGAGCAGGTACAAAAGATAGAATGAAGCCAAGTTACTGATAAAGCAAAGATGTGGAATGTAGTGTGAAAACAGTATTAGATCTACAACATGGTGGCTCAACCAATTTTTGAAAACAAAAGGCTTTGCTTAAACTTAGGAATTTTCATTCATCTATTAGAATAGAGTTTTAGTGCAATTCCTTAGTGGAGCTTCTCTGAAACCCCAGATGATATGATATTATACCCTTTAATAACTCCCCATAATGCTTCAAACTTATCAGTTACATTCAAAATAGTATTACATTTATCTAATGTCTATTTCTATATTTCCCACTCAAAGAATTTCTGCATGAAAGCAGAGAAAGTATCTACCTATAGTGCTCTGAAAAAGACCTGCACATACTAAATACTAATTAAACACTTCCTGATTTACTAATTATTCATTTATTCACTCATTAACTCCACAGATTTTATTAAGCATCTGCCATTGTGGAACTTACATACTCCAGTAAGAGATCAGACAATAAAAACATATAAGTAAATCATCCATTTCCTTAAAAGGAGAGAAACGTTAACAGGGAAAGGGAAAAATAGAACAGATTAAGAAGGATTAAGGATGTTGGTATAGGGAGTCGGGTAAGATAGGCCTCATAAAAAGACTGTGATTAGAACAACTCTGAAGGAAGCAAACTAGATTTCCACTCAAATTTCTAAATGAAAACACTCCAGGCAGACAAAAAGCAGGAAACATCTAATATAGTCGAGGAACACAAATTATTTTTGTTGAAATAGTATCAGAAATATAGATATATTTGTACTTTATCTCCCCTTCCTCAAAAGTCTTTGTATTTGTGGGGTTTATTTTTTTTAGGGTGGCTTTATGGATTACCCATGAAATATTTTCACAGTTACGATGACAGGAATCCAAATACTATCTTTTGACACCAGAGATCTGTTTTCCAGCAGAGACATTCATTCCTTCCATCTGAAACGACCATGGAGAAAATAGAGTTGAGGTGTAATAGAGCTTAAAATCAACTTTATTAAATTGAATTTCTCTAGAATTGAGAAGACATCTCACTTTTTCTATAGCCTTCAGGTAAACACTTCCAAAGTGGTATTTTAATAACCATTTAAGCACACAAGGACAGCTGTTCAGGTGGGCTCAGAGAGGATGAAAAATTGCCTATGTCATCTGCCAGAGCAGATACTAAATTACCTTGGCCTACAGAAACTTTTTATTTGCCTAGAAGGTATTTATTTTCTCACTTGAGGCATTGGAAAAACAGTGGTCTAAACTTCGTATGACAGAAAATATATCAGTGAAAACTCAGCATCAGTTTATTCTTTTGTTATATACCATTCCTAGTGGCTGAAACTTTTTTATGATAGAACATCAGTGAAAATAGCATCCCTTTCATCTTTTATTAGATTCTTCTTTCCTACGTTTCTGTGCTTATTGATAGCATGTGCCAAGGATTTGATCATTTTCTTAATCTGCATTTCTTTAGCATTTCAAAGAATATATTCAATCAAATGAACACATAGTTCACAGAGATTTAAATTAAGTATTTTCTTCTTAAAGTTTGCTTAATTCATACATCACATGTTACTTTTCTAATACTTGTTTTTTCTTGGACACATTTCAATATAATCAATCTACTGAGCTTTGTTATTGAAACGAAAAATGATTAATCAAAGGTATTATTTCAGTATTACCCCTAACATAGAATATCAATGAGAATACCTAAGAAAATTTGCAGAGAATTATGACAATAGAGGAAAAAGAATGAATGCAATGGTATAATTATTTTTGTTACTTATTAAAATGCTTTTCAGTGTTATGTATAATTCTCCATGGAGAGCAAATTTTTATTTTACATAAAAATGTTACCTCATATAGTGACTTTTTGAATTAAGAGTAGGGACAAAACACCTCATACTCATTAGGATGGCCAGGATCAAAATAACAAGTGTCGGCGAAGGTGGGCAGAAATCAGAATACTTGTGCACAGCTGGTGGGATAGTTAAATGGTATAGTTGTTGTGGAAAACAGTATAAAATTTCCTCAAAAATTGAAAATAGAATTAACACATGATCTATCAATTACACTTCTAGGTATATACCCAAAATAATTGAAAGCAGGGTCTCTTCAGAGAAAGAGAGTATGTGTGTGCAAGTGGGGAAGGGGGCAGAAGGAGAGAGAGAGAGAGAGAGAGAGAACACAGGGCTCAATCCCACTACCCTGGGATCATGACCTTAGCCCAAACCAAGAGTCTACACTGAAACCACTGAGCCAACAGGCACCTCCCTCAAGGAGATGTTTGTATACTCATATGTATAACAGCATTTTTCACACAAGCTAAAATGTAGAAGCAGCCCAAGTGTCCATTGATGGATGAATGGATAGACAAAATGTATATATACAAAATCTGTATATGCAAAATGGAATATTATTCAGCTTTAAGAAGATAGGAAATTCTAACAAATAGTGCAACATGGATGAAGCTTATGGACATTATGCTAATTAAGCCAGTCAATAAAAGGTAACACTGCATGATTCCACTTACATGCAGTATACAGAATATTCAAAATTATACAGACAGAAAGAAGAATGGTTACTAGGGGCTGGGGAAGGGAGACTGCAGAATTGTCATCAGTTTTATAAGATGAAAAGAGTTCTAGAGATGGATGGCGGTGATGGTAGCACAACATTATGAATGCATTTAGTATTTCTAAACTTTACATTTAAAATGGTAAATTTTGGGGGTGCCTCGGTGGTTCAGTCAGTTGAGCGTCCAACTTCTTCAGCTCAGGTCATGATCTCACAGTTTGTGAGTTTGAGCCCTGCTTCAGCTCTGTGCCTGGAGCCTGTTTCGGGTTCTGTGTCTCTCTCTCTCTGCCCATCCTCCCTCCTCTCTTTCTCTCACCCAAGAATGACTAAACATTAAAAAAAATTTTTTTAATGGTAAATTCTGTGCCACCTGAGTGGCTTAGTTGATTGAGCATCTGACTTCAGTTCAGATCATGATTTCACTGTTCCTGAATTTGAGTCCCATATTGAGCTCTCTGCTGTCAGCACAGAGCCTGCTTTGTATCCTCTGCCCCCTTTCTCTCTACGCCTCCTCTGGTCATTCTCTCTCTCTCAAAAATAAACATTTAAAAAAATTTAAATGGTGAATTTTATGTTATATATATATTCCCATATTAAAAACTATTGAAAACATAGATTACTATGAATCTAAGATAGAAATTTTGACTAAATTGTAAATACACTGAGCAGTATTACCATATCAGTGTCAAAAACTGACAAGAATAAGATGCTATCTCTTCTCCCCAGAATCTTAGCATCATATTGATGAATTAGGATCCACACATAACAAGAAAAATGATGATATTTATGGTGTGAATGTATATTCAACATTGACTAAACTTCATTATGGAATTGTACATTATGATTATATTTGATAAGTAATCTGATAATGAGAAAAACTATTATAGTTGTATGCACCTTGACAATTTTTAGAGACTTTTTTTTTTTACTGTTTATTTTTTCGAGAGAGAGGGGTGGAGGAGGTGGAGAGAGAGACAGACAGACAGACAGAAACCAAAGCAGGCTCCAGGCTCTGAGCTGTCAGCACAGAGCCCGATGCAGGGCTTGAACTCACAAAACACAAGATCATGTCCTGAGCCAAAGTCAGATGCTCAACCGACTGAGTCACCCAGGCTCCCCTGCACCTTGACAATTTCAAAGACTATTCTGGCTTCTTCACTTTTAATGCTTAAAAAAGAGATGTTATGTAAAATGTGTATATTCCTTAATTTTGTCTAAACAAAAGTCCATTTGGGATGAAAAAACAAGACTGGCCAAGGTCTCATTTAGAATTTATATCATACATATCCAGGGCTATGCATTTCCCCCCCTTGTGATGACTTTTATTCAATGAGCGCGTTGAAGGAGGTCATTGAGAGGACGTGACCGTAGGTTGACCTGGGAGTCCATCCGGGCATTTGGAGGCCTTCCCTCCCTCCCCTCGGAAGGACCCTTCTGCCGCCCACTGTGCGCTCTCCCCGCGCAGCTTGCAGCACAGGGCCGGAGAGGGCGGTGTGATGCTGAGGCCCTCTGCCCAGGTATGCACGGCGGAGCCCCGCTGAGGGGGCCATATGCACCTGTAAGATGCTGGCGGCGCGCGTGCAGGTCTCCTGAGCTCCCTGGCTTGGTCCACCTGCCACCTGGCCGTCGGCGGGCGGCGTGTCTGCAGTCTCGGCCTGCCCTCCGTGGGCGGCGCCAGGGTCAGCTTTCAGCCCGAGAGCTCCCAGGGCTGCGAAGCAATGAGCGGAGCAAAATCCTTGCCCCCGAGGCTGGTACGTGCAATTTGTAACTGGAGGACCCGTAACAGTTTAGCAATTTACACTGTTTTAAAATACATCATCATATTTTTACGCTTACCTTATGCAATCTAAGAACTGCCAGCGTGTATAAATTAACTGTACAAATCCTGTTGTACAAATCCTTTACTATAAAAATGATTTTTTAATGTTTATGGTGGGGAGGGAGCAGAGAGAGAGGGAGAGACACAGAATCTGAAGCCGGCTCCAGGCTCCGAGCTGTCCGCACAGAGCCCCTCGCAGGGCTGGGACTCAGGACCTGTGAGATCATGACGTGAGCGGACCTGAGCCTTTGTCAGGGCTTAACCCACTGAGCCACCCAGGTGCCCTTGTTTGCCTTCTTTCTCGAGCAGATAATATGTCACTGCTTTGTGTTCCTCTCCTCCTGTTGAGGCTACATTTCAAGAAAGACATCATACAAAGCTGATCGAAACACCGCACACAGATCCGTTTCTTCCGCAGTATTCGTTGATACATTTCAAAATTTCAAGACTGACTCAAGTGATGCTTCAGAAACTAATGCTCCTTTAAAAGTCCATATAAGAATTTATTATGCAAAGGTTAAATCCTTTTTTCCAGAAGTAATGAATAAGCAAGTTGAATTATTACCAATAATCTAGGTGAGCTGCTTTAAGTTGAATATAGACTGAATGAACATGGAAAAATTTTTTTCATATTCTGTATTCATTTATTGAATGACCTTGCTTAATTTTGTCTTGAAAAATACATCTATGTGTTCATATAATAAATTAATTTTGAAATGTGCTTAAAAGTGTTTTTTAAATGGGGCCTCAGGATGGCTTATTTGATTAAGCGTGGGACTTTGGCCCAGGTCATGATCTTGCAGTTTGCTAGTTCGAGCCCCACATCAGGCTGTCTCTGTCTGCTGTCAGTGTAGACCCCACTTCAGATCCTCTGTCCCCCTCTTACTGCATCTTCTCTGCTCTCTCAAAAATAAAATAAACATTTAAAAATGTTTTTATTAAATGAAAATATTATTTAATATCTAAATCTAAAACCTTTTTAATTTGGAAAATTTGTAGCAGTCTGTGGCAACCTAGAAATAAAGAATAAATGTACCCTTATACCTCATTTCACATATCTTCAACTCAGCTTTTGATTCCTGTATACTCAATAGATATCTGCAGTTTCCCTATCAATTAGAGACCTTAAGGCTGCATGAATTAGTAATTTGACTTCATCAAATAGAAATTTCTTTCTATTACATAAGAAGTAAGTATAAAGGAGGACTGTTCAGCCAAGGTATGGCAGCTTCATTACATCCTCAGGGACCCTCCCTACTTTTACCCTTCGGTGCCAGCATTCTTAGCATGGAGTGTTCATCCTAGTTATTGTAAAATGACATCTGGGTCCCTTGATACCATACTTGTGTCCCAGAGTAACAGAGGAAACATGAAAGGTGATAGTCAAAAGGTGCACATGTATTCTATAGGTCTGCTGGCTCTGATGAGCTAAAAACAAGAGATAAAGCAGCTTTTATTATGAGAAAAAATATATGGTAAATATTTTTAATTTTCTTGAAGCATAAGGGATTGGAATTGGGAGTCAGATCATGGACATCAATCTGGAAAGTTGGAAACCTTTTCATTGGAACTGTGAACGGAGCTATAACACTAAAGATAAAAGAATGGGTAAAGCACTTGTTATCCAGAATTAGGAAGGAGGTAAAGACGAAAGCAGCGATTAAACCAAAAAGAATTGATGCCAGGGTTTAAAGTGCATAGAAATGTAGACTTTGGGAAATCAACATCAGGATAGTGGCTGATTACGAGGATTGCAGCTAAAGAAAACATGAAATAGGAAGACATTCTTACACTTCATGTACCTTTTAATTTCTTTTGCTGAGAAAGCTGTAGACTAAGTATGAGTGATTCACAACTGTTAAGAAGAAGTGAGAACAGTTTGTTGCCAGTAAGGGGAATACTGTAAACATTTATTTTTTTTTATCTTGGCTGGAGTATATGTGGGCCTTTTAAAATTATATCTGATACAGAAGCTCCAAAGCATTCAGTGCACCTTTAAAGAAAACAGACTTGCTGACAGAGTCCTATGCTGAGAGATTTCACCTGTATAAACACAGTAGGGGGCATTCTAACTGGTCCCACTAGTCTATTGAGCCTCCTGCTGTTCTGCCCAACTGTGGCAAGCTTTTATGGATTAGTATAGACCAGAATGTTTGGCTGGAGAAAAATTAACTGGCCAAAACAAAACATCCAAAGAGGTTGTATACACAAAACTGAATTTTGAAGGGTCTCTCAATCTGTCTCTCTTCGTATATGTGTGTGTATGTGTGTGTGTGCGTGCGTGTGTGTATTCCTATCTTTAAAAGAAACAATTGAACTCTTATTTTAATTAAATAGCTTACAGAAAGTGCTAGTAAAGTATCTGTTCCGTATTAAGTCCTTGCTCAAAAGTAGCTCACATGAAAAAAAAAAGATCATTTTCCTTGAAGAACAAAATACATTTATACATATTATTGTTTTTTAAGAGTTTAAGTTTAGAAGGTGCTGTTTTATACATCATTGATTTTCAATACTTGGGGCTCCAAAACCCTTTTGTAAAAACTATTTTATGGAGGCTTCCAATGTCAAAAAATGTAAAAGAACTGTTCTAATTAGTACACAGGTCTGGAACCATGCCCACTCTGCCCCTCAATAATGCCTTTGAGACCCCTGGGGCAACTCGCAGTTGCCCTAGGAACCCTCAAACACATTAAACCTAGTAGAACAGGCCATGCAGAAAATGAGTCTTCTGGTTNAGAAAAAATATATGGTAAATATTTTTAATTTTCTTGAAGCATAAGGGATTGGAATTGGGAGTCAGATCATGGACATCAATCTGGAAAGTTGGAAACCTTTTCATTGGAACTGTGAATGGAGCTATAACACCAAAGATAAAAGAATGGGTAAAGCACTTGTTATTATCCAGAATTAGGAAGGAGGTAAAGACGAAAGCAGCGATTAAACCAAAAAGAATTGATGCCAGGGTTTAAAGTGCATAGAAATGTAGACTTTGGGAAATCAACATCGGGATAGTGGCTGATTACAAGGATTGCAGCTAAAGAAAACATGAAATAGGAAGACATTCTTACACTCCATGTACCTTTTAATTTCTTTTGCTGAGAAAGCTGTAGACTAAGTATGAGTGATTCACAACTGTTAAGAAGAAGTGAGAACAGTTTGTTGCCAGTAAGGGGAATACTGTAAACATTTATTTTTTTTTATCTTGGCTGGAGTATATGTGGGCCTTTTAAAATTATATCTGATACAGAAACTCCAAAGCATTCAGTGCACCTTTAAAGAAAACAGACTTGCTGACAGAGTCCTATGCTGAGAGATTTCACCTGTATAAACACAGTAGGGGGCATTCTAACTGGTCCCACTAGTCTATTGAGCCTCCTGCTGTTCTGCCCAACTGTGGCAAGCTTTTATGGATTAGTATAGACCAGAATGTTTGGCTGGAGAAAAATTAACTGGCCAAAACAAAACATCCAAAGAGGTTGTATACACAAAACTGAATTTTGAAGGGTCTCTCAATCTGTCTCTCTTCGTATATGTGTGTGTATGTGTGTGTGTGCGTGCGTGTGTGTATTCCTATCTTTAAAAGAAACAATTGAACTCTTATTTTAATTAAATAGCTTACAGAAAGTGCTAGTAAAGTATCTGTTCCGTATTAAGTCCTTGCTCAAAAGTAGCTCACATGAAAAAAAAAAGATCATTTTCCTTGAAGAACAAAATACATTTATACATATTATTGTTTTTTAAGAGTTTAAGTTTAGAAGGTGCTGTTTTATACATCATTGATTTTCAATACTTGGGGCTCCAAAACCCTTTTGTAAAAACTATTTTATGGAGGCTTCCAATGTCAAAAAATGTAAAAGAACTGTTCTAATTAGTACACAGGTCTGGAACCATGCCCACTCTGCCCCTCAATAATGCCTTTGAGACCCCTGGGGCAACTCGCAGTTGCCCTAGGAACCCTCAAACACATTAAACCTAGTAGAACAGGCCATGCAGAAAATGAGTCTTCTGGTTTTAAAATAATATTTCATATTTGGAATATTCTTGTCTATCTATATTGTCCATTGTTCGATGATAATAAATTGTGAACCATAGCTGCTTTCTGTTCTGTTTTAAAAAGTAGTTTCAGTGAAATCTCCCACTGTAATATATTTAAGAAGACTTTTGAGATGGTGAGAACCAAGCTATTAAATTAGGCTCTTGGTCTCCACTCTGTTCATTAGCCATTGCGATGCGTCATTCCTAAGACATCTGTTCTTTTGTACAGCCCTTTCCATTCTCCTCACACACTAATCTGGGGACTAAAGTGTCATCCTTCAATTATTTTCATTTGGATTCTTATTCAGCATTTTAAATCTAGAGCAAGTGACACACACACACACACACACACACACACACACACACAATTGGATTATTTGGAGTTTGTGTCAAGGGTGATGTCTAGAACCAAAGCACAAAAGTAGCTAAAGAAGTAGTGACTTCTTTAGATGATGATTCCTCTGGGATTTGACCTTACTTCTTATATGTTTTCCAAGTTTGGTTTAGTGTTCTTCCCATTGATTTTATAAACTGAATAATAAATTTTCATGGATTCCATTTTTGAAGTAATAATACAGTCAGACCTAGTTTCTAAGAACTTGATTGGTTCCTTGACTTTATGTATGTAAATACATATACACATAAACTCATACACACCCACATATGTCTACACTCATATAACATTTAAGTACGGGGTTATATAGAGATGACTTGCTATGATACCATTCTCTCTATTTTACTTCACTGATTTTACCAGATTCTTAATGCCTGATTTTGGCTAATAATACTAATTTGACTTTAATAGTAGTTGTATAAATTTTTAAAATTGATGTATTACATGCAGTTTTAATTTTGGTAATTGAATAATTGTGTTAAATACTGATGCTTCTAATATATACATCGAGTTTCTACCTCATACTATTAAATGCATAAATTCTCCAAGTTCATAGCTTAAGCCAGCATACATTTTGAAATAGTCTTGAAGAGTAATACCTGTAAAATGCATTCCCTTAAGACTTAAATGTGAAACTTGTCTATTTTTTCACCTCTTTAAGTTGACAGCAAAATTTAATGGAAAGCAGACAGTTCCCACATATCTCTTACCCTGATACACTCACCAGAGTGGTACATTTGTCACATTTGACCCACTAACATTAACACATCATTATCACCCAAAGTCCGTAGTTTGCCTTAGAATTCACTCTTGGTGTTGCATGTTCTGTGAGTTTTGACAACTCTATTATGACATGTATCCACTATTGTAGTATCCTACAAGACAGTTTCACTGCCCTAAAAATACCTTATTCCCTGCCTACTCATTTCTCCCTCTACACAAACCCCTGATACTCACTAGTACATTTATTGTCTCTATAGTTTTGCCTTTTCTAGAATGTCATATAGTTGGAATGATATGGTAAGTAGATTTTTCTGATTGCTTTCTTTCACTTAGTCATATGCTTTTAAATTTCCTCAATGACTTTTCATGGCTCAATAGCTCCTTTCTTTTTATCCATGAATAATATCCCATTTTACAGATGTATCACAGTTGATTTATCCATTTACCTACTGATGGGCATTTTAGTTTCTTCTGAGTATGGAAATTATGAATAAACTGTTAGGTCATACACATGCAAGTTTTTATTTAGATGTAAGTTTTCAACATATTTAGATTATACTAAGGAGGACTGTTGCTAAATTGTATGCTAAGAGTTTGTTTAGTTTTCAGAAAACTATGAAGCTACCTTTCAAGTGGCCATAGTCATTTGCATTCTCACCAGCAGTGAATGAGAGTCCCTGCAGCTCCACTTTCTAGCCAGCATTTGGCATTGTCAACATTATGGATTTTAGCCATTCTACAATCTATGTTGTTTTTCTGATGCCTTGCTGTTACTTTCCTGTTATTTGGGTTTGTTCTTCATAAAAAGATGTCTTATCAATAATGTCTAATCATAAAATATATGACAAAATACCTATTTTCATGAACATATCAAAATTTTACTGTGATTTGCCCAAAAAATCTCCCAGGGATTATTTCCTGTGGATGGTCTTAATCTCTTTATTGCTTCTTTCCCTGAAGAGAGCAATAACTGTGGTTTTCTTCCCTTAAATGATATTCAATTAGATAATCATCTTTATTGAAAATAGTCTTCCAGTTTTCTTTGGGGAGTCAGATTTTACCTTATGTGAGCAAGTTCATTTCTTGCATATACCTATTCTTTTACTCTGGTAGATATTGTTGGTTGCTTTCCTGGCTTTCTCTCTTCCTTGCCAACTGACTCTTGATTTTCCTTAGGTGACAAATGACCAGCCCCATGGAAGGAACTAAGCAAGTCACACTATTTTGTCTCTACTTGCAGCAGTGGAACCATGCTACTCAGTTCTACACAAGTAGAGAGGTAAGATATAGTCCATGATGCCTTAAAAAATATTTTGTTTCTTGATAAGAATAGAAATAGATGAAGAGAAGTTCCTTTGGTTGTCTTCTCTCTGGGTCTATGAGAATATGATCACTGGAGCTGACAGCCACCTTGTGACTAGGAAGAAAGAAGTAACATGCTGGAAATGCAGATGGAAAGATGAGAAGAACTTGTTTTTTATGTTATTTTTGACTTCTAGAATTGCTCACAGTACTGCCTACTTCCAGACTATTTACTTTGTGAGATACTTAATATTAAGGACACTATGATCTGGTATTTTACTTTTAGCTAAATGGATCCTAACTGAAACTGTCATCAAAATGGAAGACTTAGTGTGAATGGCCATGGCCATATCTTTATATATTACCAACATTATTTACATTACAAAAATATGGCAACTGGCTTTCTCAGAGTCCAATTAAGGCGTAACCATCTCATTACAGGTCGCTGGGTATTACTTAATTACACATTTGCCTCCTTTTAAAGTTCATATTTATAAGAAATTTAAAGCATCTTAATAATAGCTCTAGGTAAAAATTTCTAATATGTATGGTTTCTTTCTTCTTTATTTTCTCTTATAATACTTGTTTTATTTTAGTCTTTGAGTAGAGCTAAATGGTTTATGCAGTTCCTTCTTCTTGATGATTAACAATCCATATGCACCCTACCATCAAACAACTCTTACAGAAAACATACATTTTATTAGTAAAGTTCTTTTTTTTATCTTTTATTTCCTTTTTTAGGTTGAGATCAGTAGCAGATGGATTAAACCACTCTCACTTTCTTCCATTTTCACTAGGAATAAAATGTAAAGTCATTACCACTAGGGGTAATGCTCCTACCTCTCCAGCTGTACCTTTCAAAATCTCTATCGTTAAGAGTATCGGAGTTGCTGAAATTCTCCAGAATATTTCCAAACACAGACCCCAGGGCTTTACAAACACAGGACCTGGGATAGTTTTCTCCCAGGGAGCTTCACTTCTCTTCATTTAGTTTTCCCTGCAAATATTACCAACTCAGATGATCTTTCCTATTCACTCCACTGAAGGTTCTGCTTCCCATCTGCTCAACACAAGATGGCTTTTATTGGTTATTTCATATTTCTTTATCATCTTGAATACATATTTTAATCTATGTTTGCACTTCATTACTGTCAGCCTTTTCTCCCACCATCAACACAAAATATGACTCATGACAGTATCTTGTAACTTTCACTCTCACTCATCAGAATGCTTGGCAAACAATTATTTTGAAAATATATTTTTGAATAAAATAGATGATTAAATGGATAATGATTCATAGTAATCATAAGTAAATAAAATATTTTTTTACTCCTTTTCCTTCCTTCACTCTCAGTAGCTTAAACTTCAACCCATCCAGCAAGTTGGCTCACTTTTTCACTTCTTTTTCAACATTACTGATTTTATAAGTTCCTTTCCAGATTTTGTTACTCATTTGGTGATGACTTGAGTATCTTTTTCTATCCATGCCTTAACGTTGAAACTTCTATAGGCTTCAAAAGGTTTATTTTGTGATTTTCATAAACAATCTCTTTCTTAGAAGTGCTCTGGTATCAGTTGCTAAATTCATATTTTTCTGTCACATCAGATCAGATAATCAGTGTCCTTCCGGTAACATTTACCCAGAGATTAGGAGTTTTTATTTTCATCCATCCTATTGAGCTATGATTGAATTACTTTTGAACATCCTAAAAATATTTTAAAAGTTTAGATATTCTAATTATCTAATTACTTATCATATTTATTATTTTAATAATAAACGGTTTATAATACTGAATGCCCTTTTTCTGGAAAGTCTATTTATTCCTCGTTAATAGCCATTAAATAAACAAACAAAATTAGTTTATTAGTCTATTTTTCAGAGTTAGTAAGTATTGTTGAGTATAATTGAATTCAGAAAATATGACAAACAAAAATAACATAAAAACTTAGGGTCATTCTCACTTAGAGAAAAAGTATGGTAAAAATTTTTTCATATTCAAATGTTTTCTTGTTTACATAAATGTATTACGTACATGTATACACACAATCACAATATTATATATCCATTTAACATAATTCTATATTACACTTTTTCCACAATATTATGTTTTCAAATATTCAAACTAATATGGGACCTTATCTAAAATGACTGTATTATTAATAGTATTGGCCTGAATTGTTTTCGACCAATTTGTATTAAAGTGTTATTTTAGTTAAATATTAACAATGATCTTTGACATATTATACATTTCTTTATGCTACAGATTCTTTATTTCTGAAACATAAAAAGTGTATAAATTTAGGGATGCCATAGAAATTAAATGAGATAAAAATATACCTACACATATATGTGTTGTATATAATAATATATGTGATTATGTAGCTGTGTGATTATATATAATATACACATACATATTTATACATTTCTACATATACATATATTATATATATATGTATATATAACATATCAGTACATGGTAACTATAATTTTCCAAAGTTCTTCATATCACCTGTCATGGCACCCACCCACTATATATTTCTGATTGAATTTTATTCCATTGCTGGTATGAACCTTAATTTATCAAATGACTTACATATCTTGGGATATTTATCTTTTTCTGATGATGATGTATAGCAAATGTTTGAGGAACTATTTTTATTAATACATAGGTTTAATATTAAAATAGACATGGGGCGCCTGGGAGGCTTAGTCAGTTGGGTGTCCAACTTCGGCTCAGGTCATGATCTTGTGGTTCATGGCTTCCAGCCCCGTGTTCGGCTCTGTGCTGACAGCTCAGAGCCTGAAGCCTGTTTTGGATTTTGTGTCTTCCTCTCTCTCTGACCCTCTGCTGCTCGTGCTGTCTCTCCCTCTCTCAGAAATAAATTAAAAAAAAACATTAAAAAATAATTTAAATAGACATAAATTTATTTTTTCTTACAAATAGTTTATTGTCAAGTTGGTTTCCATATAACACCCAGTGCTCATCCCCACAAGTGCCCTCCTCCATGGCCATCTCTCCCTTCCCCCCCACACCATCAGTCCTCAGTTTGTTTCTCAGCATTCAAGAGTCTCTCATGGTTTGCCTCTCTTCCTTTTCTCCACCATTTCCCCCCTTCTTTAGTTTGAGACAAACTTTTTCTTTTTCTCAGTTATTTTTCAAGATCAGCCCTACTTATATTAAGGCACATTTACATAATGCTCTCCTTTCATAGGCAGATAATACCTTAGAATTCATGTGCTTGAAAGCATTTATTGGAGCCACTTATGACACCTTGAGAATATGACATATTTCATATTGAATAAAAGATTAATATTGTAAAGAGATATGCTTCTTCCAGATAAATGTTTACCAACAGAGCATATCTTCTCCGTTCACCCCCACCCCCAAACCTACTTTCACAGGTGGTTTGGAAGTATGCAAGGCTTTCTTGAAAGTTCCAGTGATTGAGGTTGGTGTGGGCATGTAGCTATGAGATGTTAGAGCTGGTAAACGTCCCGAGTTGCACATGACATTCTAGACAAAAGTAATAATCTTTTTTAAAATGTCAAAACTAACCCCATTTGAAATAATGGGGGGTAGGTATATAATTTCTATATGGAAAAATTAAGATTATTCAACTTTAATTAAAATTTAATTAAATTTTAAAACCTTGAAAAAACAACAGTAACAGAATCCTCTATCTTTAGTTAAAAGAAAATTTCTCTAAAAATATGTTAAATTTGTCATCTTGGGCTTTCTTGACATATTATCTTGTCTAATGTCACCACATACCAGTCTCAAGACATGAAAATTTATTTATCCCTTTCCCATTTTTTCTTATCTCTTTTTATGTTTTACATGTTTTTGTTTTAGCCAGAAATTCTCAACAAAAATGTTAAATAAAAAGTTTATAATGATCATAATTTTTTGTCACTCCTAATGAGTGGAAAAAACTGGAATTCATTATAATACATTGATATTTTAATAAGATTTCAAATTTGTCAGTATTTTGACCTTTTCACTTTTTCTTTTAAAATTATCAACAATCATTCTTTCATGCTTTTTTAATTGTTTTCTCTATAATTATTAAAATAGTATATGTCCAATGTTAACTTTCTCAGTTATGTAAAAATTCAAATGATATGTATGAAAACACAGATATTATATTTTAGACTTTTAAAAGAGAATAATACTTCTTTTTAAGATTTAACAGTAAATATAAGATCATTCCTTCAAAGAAAGACTATCATGATATATATATTATTTTATATTATTTTATTTATTATTTTTATAAATCCTTAATCCAATCCAATTTTTTTCCTCATATAGCGTTTGGTCATCTAATACTTTAATAAAATAAAATAAAATCAGTGCTCTTCTATATAGATCTTTACCCCTTTTGTTATAGGTGCTTCCTCCCTACCCCCTCCTCCCTGGTGATTTGTTGATCATATTGACCTCTTTCTCAGACTGTTTCAAGTTTATCATCCAGTTCCATCAGGTCAATGTAATCACACTAACTATTTACCATCTGTTTGATCTGCTCTTGCTCTGTTAATACAATTTAAGGAAGACAAGGACTCCCACTAGAGTTCCCTAACCTCTGACCTCAGCTACCCTTCAAGTTGGACAGCAAACAGGCTGTAGAGGCCAAATAGTATATTCTAGAAGCACTTTCTTTCACTAGCCTCAAGTTCGCTTTCAACTTCAGGGTAACAATCTTTCTTCATCCTCAGCTCTTCATCCTCATATTTATCATTGTTGTTTAAATTTGGATGGTCCATTTCTAGCCCTTAGAGCTATGTTCCCTACCCTTTTAAAAACTTGGTGAAATGAAGAAAAACTACAGATGCTTACTGATAGGACTTGTAGGAGCCTTAAATAAAGTAATTAAAGTCCTTAGACCTGTGCCTTATAAATCAATAGTGCTCAGTAAATGTTAGCAATTATTATTATTTAATTATCATCATCACCAAGCCCTCCCAAAATTATTTTTGAGCTGGCAAACACCCTGAGTGGTATTGGAAAATCTTTTGTTATCAATATATTATTAAAATGCCAATATTAGAAATTATGAGAAATATACTATGAAGTATATTCTTGACACTTAAGATTAAACTTGTACATGGAAGGGGCGCCTGGGTGGCTCAGTTGGTTAAGCGTCTGGCTTCGGCTCAGGTCATGATCTCCCGGTTGTGGATTCGAGCCCTGTGTCGGGCTCTGTGCTGACAGCTCAGAGCCTGGAACCTGCTTCGGATTCTGTGTCTCCCTCTTTCTCTGACCCTCCCCTGCTCATGCTGTCTCTCTTTCTCTCTCTCATGAATAAATAAAGCATTAAAAATTAAAAAAAAAAAACCCTTGTACATGGAAGAGTCTATTACACATTAAAGTCAACCATAGAACTTACGATATAGAAAGGACTTAAGATTTTCCTCATTTTAAGATTCTCAATCAATGGTGAAGCCAGAAAGAATATGATTTGTCCAAGGACCTTTCTTCAAAGCCTCATTAAAACAATTAATGTTAGAGGAAAATAGATTTGGTATGTGGTAAAAATCCATTTCTATGCTTAATCATTATAAGAAATTACAAAATATCAAATAGTCCCTTATTTCAGTTATCATTGCTAATGTTATTTTAATGTACATTTTAAGACTAATTTCAACTCAGGATTCAACATTGGTTTATTAATTTTATTTATATTAGAAAAGAGTGCCTAATATGTGCTATCATTATGCTAAGTAGTTTATAAATAATACCAAACTTAAGCTTCACGTAACCCTATCACATAAATACTCGTATTATTCCCATTTTATACAGAGGGAATTGATGAGAGGAATTGGCTGTTTCAAACAAACACTGGTCCCATTTCTTGCATGCAAACTTGCTCATATTTTATAGTTTCCTTGCCAGACTGTGTTTATTTGGCTGATCAAGCCCTCTACTGCCAGGCATAATCAGGTACAATGAGATGAATCGGGTGTATGAGTTTTTAATCATTTACCTTCTAGGTCTTCCAAAATGACAGTATAAATATATGTATGCAAGGTGCTTGTCAAAAGATTCTTTGCCAGGTTCTATCTCTCTTTTTTCCCCATACCTCTCTTATTATCAGGTGACATATTAAAAAAAAACCTCATATACATCTAATAATTACATAAATAAGTTCAAGAATTAGTGCACTAAAGAGTAATTTGGTGAAACTTATTTCTTAATGTAAAAGCATGTATTATAGAATACATGTCACATACCATAATCCTTGTATCCAATTTTGCACTAAAATTTTAAATATTTAAAATTTGCCTAATAGCACAGTTGCGGTATGATGCATGTATGTTCCTTAATCAGACTTTGGTTTCTCTTTTTAAAATTTTTTAGTATCCTTTTCTATTGATTTCCTTTACCAAAAAATGTTTGCTCAGCTTTTGAAATATGCAATAGATTAAGGTTGCTCATTCACTGAACACTATTTTATTACAGGATTTATGAAACATGAATCTCCTTGTTATAAACATCCCAAACCATAGCTTCCTTGAATTACCTAAGCTTTAGATTTGCATTTCACAAACAGGATTGTAAGCTTTCTATAGGAGTAAAGGTAACTCTTTACTACTTTCATGGAAAAGATGTTTAAATTTTATTTAATTCTCAAGGTCAACTCTAGATCTAGCATTTTTATTACACAAGGTTAGGATTCAGAGTGTTTACATTTGGAGGCTTTTATTTATTGATTTTGTGCTTATCTTCTTCTATGTCATATAGATTGATAATGCAGAAGTAATATGAATAGGTACAAAAAGAGTACTCAGTAAAATTTTTGGAAATAGATATAATGGAAAAGCACTGTTACCATCTAGATACATGTTACATCAGAGTAAATGGAGAGCTAAGGCATTCAGCAGGGAAAAAAGTTGCTACAGGTCATTTCCTTCCTAGGAAGGCCTTGCTGCTTTCTTTACTGAATTTTAGATCATTTAGATTTCTTAGTGTCCTCAGCTGTATGATAAAATCTGACTTCCTAACGTATCCAATTTGTTTTCATGCTTAGGATGGAACAATGGCCTTTTCAAATTCATTCTTTATTAATACAAGCATTATAATCTTCAAGGCCCTAAGGTACATGTTGGGCATACAAATGTAAATGTTGTGTTTCCAGCTTCTATTTAGAGGGTTAGTAAGCTACATGCATATTTGTCATCGATACAAGCATCAGAGTAGAGATTTCTAATATAACGCATATATAGCAGGTGAGAAGGAATCCATTTCTACCTAGAGAAAGGAGAAATAGCAAGCTAGGGTTGAGGAAGAGTTTCAGAGTTCTTTACTGGGTCTGGGACTTGTGGAGAGGGCTCTCCCTTATTTGTGTATACCACACTGCTTGAATCCATTCGCTTGTTGACAGACCCTTGAATTATTTCTAGTTTGTGGTAATAACAAATAAAGTTCCTGTGAACATTCATGTACAAGTCATCGCATGAACACATGCTTTCACTTCTCTTGGATCAATGCGTAAGAGTGTATCTGCTGACTCCTATAGTCCATGTATATTTACCTTCTTAAGAAACTGCCAAACTGTGGTCCAAAATAGTTATTCTATTTTATGTTCCCACAAATAATATGTAAGAGTTCCATTTGTTCCTGATGCTTCTCAACAGTTGGGGGTCAGTCTTTTTGGTTTTAGCCATTCTGAGGCTTTGCAGTAGTATCATAGTATGATCCTAATTTACATTCCTCTAATGTTTAATGGTGTTGGATATCTTTTCACACCTATTTCAGGTCCCTATTTGTTATTTACATTTATTGTCTGTATTTGTGACCTGTATGAGACATCTGTTCAAATAGTTTGTCCATTTTTAAAATTGGATTCTTGGTTTTGGTATTGAATTTTGAAAATTTGTTATATTCTGGATACAAGTATTTCATCAGATATATTATTTGTAAGTAGATTTTTATAGAGTCCATATCTTGTATTTTTTCTCCTAACAGTATATTTCTAAGAGCAGAAGTTTCACATTTTGATAAATCATATTTATCATTTTTAGGGGGTAGATTGTGGCTTTGATATTGTATTTTAAAATTTTGGTATTATATTTAAAATCTATATTTATAAATTTTTTAAAAAATTATAAATGTTTAAAAAAAATTGTTTCCTAGCCTGAGTTTTCAGAANAATATATGAATCTCCAGTTTTTCCAGTACAATTTATGCAATATCTATACCTTCTCCCTTTAACTGCTTTTGCTCCTTTGTCACAAATCATTTCATGTATGCCAGTGTTTTCCCAATGCTTCATTCTATTCCATTGTCTATTTGCCTATCATTAAACTAAAACTTGAAATCAGGTACTGTTAGTCTTTCAACTTTGGCCTTTTTTATTTTTTATTTTTTAATGTTTTATTTATTTTTGAGAGAGAGATAGTGACAGCATGAGCAGGGGAGGGTCAGAGAGAGAGGAAGACACAGGCTTCTGAAGACAGGCTCCAGGCTCTGAGCTAGCTTTCAGCACAGAGCCCTACATGGGGCTTGAACCCACAAACTGTGAGATCATGACCCGAGCTGAAGTCAGATGCTTAAGCGACTGAGCCCCTCAGTCCAGGCGCCCCTCATCTTTGCCCTTTTAAACATTTATTTTGGAGCACCTAGATGTCTCAGTTGGTTGAGCATCCAACTTTGGCTCAGATCATGATCTCATGGCTTGTGAGTTCAAGCCCTACATAGGGCATGCTCTCAGCACAGAGCCCACTTTGGATTCTCTGTCCCTTCCCTGCTCAAGTTCTCTCAAAAGTAAATAAAACATTAGGGCGCCTGGATGGCTTAGTTGGTTGAGTGTCTGACTTCGGCTTAGGTCATGATCTCATGGTTTGTGGGTTCGAGCCCTGCATCGGTCTTCTGTGCTGACAGCTAGCGCAGAGCCTGGAGCCCGTTTCAGATTCTGTATCTCCCTCTCTCTCTGACCCTCCCCTGCTCATGCTGTCTCTCTCTCCCTTAGAAATAAATAAAACAATAATTTTTTTTAAAAAGTAAATAAATAATTAAAAAAGGATTATTTTGGCTCTTCTAGTTCCTTTGCATTTTCATATGAATTTTAAAATCAGCCTATCAGTTTCTTGCAAATTATCATTGGAATATTGATAAGGACTGTGTTCCATCCATAAATAAATTTAGGTAGTTTTGCAATTTTAACAATATTAATTATTCTGAGTTATGGACACTGGATGTTTTCCATTTATTTAGAGTCCCTTGAATTTCTCTCACCAGTGTTTTGTTGTTTTCACACCATTTGTCAAAATTATCCTTAAGTACTGATTATTTTATACTTTGATGCTATAGTAAATATTATTTGTTAATTTATTTTTGTACATTATTGCTTTATTCTGCAACCTGCTGAATTCATTTATTAACTCTAGTAGCTCCTTATGTAGATTTCACTGGATTTTCTATATAGATGGCTTTATCTAAATAAAGACAATTATATTTCTTCCTTTACATTTTGGATGCCTTTTACTTCTCTTTCAGTTTGTTAATTTGGTGAATTGCATTGATTGCTTTTCAAAACGTTAAACTAAACTTGCATCTGTGGGATAAACCACACCAGGTCATGGAGTATTTAGATAGATAGTTGGATTAATAGGTAGATAGAGTCAATTTGTTAAAATTTTGCTTATGATTTTGGCTTCTGGGCTCATGAGAGATATTTGTCTCCCTCCTTCTCTCTCTCTCTCTCTCTTTATATGTATCTGTGTGTGTGTGTGTGTGTGTAGTGTCTGTGTCTTGTTTTGATACTAAGATCCTGATAACTTAATAGAATGTATTTAGAACTATTCATTGTTCCAATTTTTTGAAGGCTTTTTTTTTCAGAATTAGTATTACCTTTTCCTTAAATAATTTGTTCACTCTACTAGTAAAGCCATCTGGAGCAGAAGCATTCCTTAGTTAAGTGTTTTAATAAGAAATTTAATTTCTTTAGTATCATCTCTTGTTCCTGATACATGGAATCTTTTGTTCTTTCTCTTTTTTTCCCCCTCTGATGTATCTGGGTAGAGGTTTATCAATTTCAATAATCTTCTCAAAAGTATCAGCTCTTGGTTTCATTGATTTCTCTGTTTTCCTGTTTTTCCAGTTTATGGATTTCTACTCAGATCTTTATTCTTTCTCTTCCTCTTCTGTGAATTTTATACTTCCTTCTTTTCTAGTTTGTTATGGTGGTGGCTGAGGTAAATGACTTAACAAGGCATTTCTGCTTTTCCAGCTTAGGAATGTAGAACTATAAACTCTCCTTTAGGTATCCCTATTGCTTCATCAGCATCTCACATATTTTGAAGTAATTTGTTTCATTTTCAATCATTTAAAAAACCATGTAACTACTCTATTTGTTTATTCTTTGAAACATGTGTCATTTAGAAGTGTGTTATTCAATTGCCTAATGTTTTGTGACGTTGGGGGCATCTGTTATTGATTTATAACTTAATTACATTATGATGAAAGACAATACTATTAAATTAATTGATGTTTGTTCATGGCCCAGATTAACATCTATCTTAATAAAATCCCATGTACAGTTGAAAAGTATGTGAATTTCTTTTGTTAGGCATGGGGTTATAGACATATCATTGTACTAAAGGTAGTCAATATATTCTTACTGACTTATGTGTTCTCTATCAGTTATTTTGAGAATTGCATTGGTGGCATTGTCTAGTTCTCATTGCAATTCCATCATTTTCAAATTCATGTAGTCTGGATAATAGACATGTAATATTCTGTTTGTTATGTCCTCTTGACAAATTGACCACTTTGTCATTAATATAATATACTTTTTTGCTCAGACATATATTCGGTATGATACTTATATAGCCAATGTAGCTTGCTTCTTTTTGCTGTTAGTGTGATATAGCTTTTTATTCACTTACTTTTAACAAATTTGTTTCTATATTCAATGTACATTTATTTTAGGTAGTAAATAGATGGGTTTTGCTTTTAAATATCCAGCCTGTCCCCTTTTGACATTTAATGGGGGTTTCCCATACTAGAAAACAAGTTGGCAGTATCATGGCTCAAAAAAATCCAAAATAAAATTTCCATCAATTCCCCAAACAGTGAGAAGTGAGACTTCTAATGGAACACTGACTAGTGGTAAGAGTAGGTGGCAATCTAGGGCCCCGTTACTGAGGAATGGATAAATATAGGAGGATACAAACTATGAAATACTTTGAAATATTTAAAAGCCAAAAAATTTACTATAATAAACAATGTGGCTAGATCTTTAAACAATGTTCAGTAAAAAGTATGACATAGAAAAATATATCAAAATACCATTTTGTAAGTGTATGTTCAAACTACATACCAAGCTACATATTTGAAAAGAATTTATAAAAACTCAGGGTTACATATTAAGCACTGAGGAGAGAGGGGAATATAAGGAGGGAGTATGCAAAAGAGAAAATGAATAGATGCATAAATAATGTGCAACTAAACATGAAATGGTAATTTACACCTAGGATCCAAAAATTAATTCACATTTAAAATGAAAACTAAAATAATTTTAATATTTTTATCACAAATATTTCATTTACTATAAAGGAAACAAAACTTTGAACCAGGTGTTTGTAGACAGGAGGTATACTTGTGAAGTCATTGATTGTGTTCTGCTCTCTAGAGCATGCTTATGTTAGTTCACATGGAAATCAATTAATTCAATTAAGGAAATATATTTAACTGCTGTATGTTTCTGTTAATTCATGCATGCCATTGCAGTTATTAAGAAATGCTAAGCAGAGATCAGACAATTACTGACCCTAATCAATATTACAAAGTCAGACTACAATTAACTAGAGTTAGATTATGAGCCTGAATTTTAGTCATGTCTAGACAGTTTCTAAAATAGACTTCATCATCCACACCCGATATCTTTGAAAATAAAATAAAGTGAAATAAAAGCATGGTAGTAAAACTAAGACTCAAATGCAATATGTTTCCTGAATTTGAATTAAACTTCTACTAACAGTGTGTTTGATGGATCTGAACTTTAAAAAGTAATCATTTATACAATATTCTTTGTCAAATACATTTCAGTTAAAACCGCATCACCACCACCACCAACCAAGGTCTTGTCTGAGGAGAATGGCCTGGGCTGCTGCTTGGTCATGCAGCTTGTACGGGGACTCTTCAGGGGGCACCGTTCACATCATTGTCTCATAAACATATAGATTTATTATGACAATTGTTGGCAAATGGCAGCAAACTGTCTAAAGAATGTGGCGATTATTCTAATGCTCCCATGAGTGACATTTAGGGCAGCCCAGGTCCTGAGAGCAGCACTGGCAGTTTAAATGAGGTACTGATGTTGTTTTCACCCGTACCTACTACCTTGCTCAATTACTGTATCTTTCTCCATTACTTCATTCTTGAAAAACAGAAAGGTCTTTTACTATCTCTCCTGAGTAATATAGTACTTAGGTCAGTAAGTATATTTGTTTTTATACTTTAATGGACAGGCTTTACCCAGGTATGATTGATCTTTATTTCTTGCAGCAGAATGTCAAGTGTGAGAGTTGCAGATGTAACCAAACTTTTTATTTTATTTTATTTTATTTATTTTATTTTATTATTTTTTAATGTTTATTTATTTTTGAGAGCAAGGGATAGAACATGAGTGGGAGAAGGACAAAGAGAAAGGGAAACATAGAATCCAAAGCAGGCTCCAGGCTCTGAGCTGTCAGCACAGAGCCCGATGCTGGGCCTGAACTCATGAGCTGTGAGATCATGACCTGAGCTGAAGTCGGACGCTGGATGCTTAATCAACTGAGCCACCCAGGGATCCCCGATATAACCAAATTTAAATAAAGAAACCCCAAACCTCCCAACCATAACCAAAAATGAACAAATGGATTAATAAATAAATAACCTTTATTTTAGTACATTTTGTATGTAATTTACATTGAGTTTTATGAATTTTATATCTTTCTTGCCCCAAGACCTCCAGCAGTGTCTTAGTGTGTGGATGCATGTGTGCGTGTGTGTATTGTATTGTTATATCCAGGGTACACTGAGTCCTCCCGCTGATTTTGCCAAAAGTACTCATTATCTAATTTATTTCACTCTAGAGTAAAAATAAAGCTAGACTTTATTTTGAAATTATTATGTCAGGGATCAAAAGATCATGGGCAGGTTTGATGATTTTCTAGAAGGACTCACAGAATTCAGGAGAGCTGTTACACTTATGGTTATGGTTTATTACAGTGAATGGATATAGATTAAAAGTAGGAAAGGAAAACGATGCCTTTTAGTGGAGTCTAAAAAAGACAAGGGTGATCTTCCATTTGTCCTCCCTCAATAAAACTATGGGAAAAGCACTTTATTCTACCAGCAACAATATGTGACAACACATGTGATGAGTTGCCAGTCAGAGAGGCTCACCTGAACCTTGGTTTCCAGGGTGTTTATTGGGGATCAGTTACATAGGCATGTGGCTCCCAGAAGTCAAACTGATACATGCGACCCAAAGCTCCAGGAATGAGAAAAAAAAGAAAAAGAAAAAAAACATTCAACATAAATTACATTGTTAGTATCCAGCAACTGGCAGGCTCCAAGATTCCCTATGTACAGAGATACCTTTATCAGGCAGGATGTTCTAGGGGTTCAGAGATTATCTGCAAGGAGCTGGTAAAGGTTAGTTCTGAAGACTTTGGAATGCAAAGTGTTTTAGCAACCTAGGTCTGCTGATCAGCAATATTGGAAGATACAGGAATATGGAATAGCCACTTTTTCTCATTTTTGCTTACTGGCATCAGTATGAAAGGATGAGGCATTAGTAATTGGTAAAATGAGCTGACAAGGGAACATTCTTTTAAGCTACTATTTTTACTTAAATTGAACATGAACTAAGGAGGATAAGAAGAACTGCAATTAATCTTACTCTATCCAAACTGACTCTTGATACTTCTATTTCCCTATTAACTTCTGAAGAAAAATTTCCAGCAGGAAACTTCCAGAAGAATGGACACTCTTACTAAGTGTTATTCTAGTTTTCCCACTGACCCACTTAGTCTGGAATCTTACATCACCCAATGGTCTACATGGCATCCTTTTCTCACTGAGTGCATACTCTGGGAACCATAAGTGTATTTTCTGGATCTACTCTCATTCTCTGGCATTCATCCATTAGCAATTTGGATGTAATGGTGTAGTGTGCTTGGCTCAATTTGATGGCGAGCTTTCAAGTGAGGCTGCTGATTATTACACCACAGTTCAACAACTCCGGGTGATAGTGCACAAAAACATCACCTTTCCATTATGCCTATGGCATTTGGCAGGGCACACTAGTGCAGATTGACCATTAGCAGAAAGAACCCATTATCATTCATGGTTGATCCTGAGCACTCAGAATCCAAGATGTGGTGCAAAACATGGCATTTTTCTTTCCATCTGCTTCTTTTCAATCTACACACAACTCCCTTTAAGTGGGTTCCTGGAATCACCTGATTTCTTGAACTCCCCAGTTTGCTTTTACCTGTCTGTACAGAATTCCAGGTTCATCCTGTGGTGGCTGATTTAGTTGATATCATTGAACTAGGTTTGCCCCTTATGTCTGTAACCAAGGATATGAGGTGGTCCTACAAGGCTTAGATTAGAAAGACATAGTTAACTTTTTTTTCCTGTGAACACTATAAAGGACCATTATATTCAATAAACTGCAAGGAAAGAAGCTTCTGTTCAGGTAATATGAATATCACTTTGCTCTCATTGCGTAACTTTGATGTATTTTTATGTTCAAAATCTTGCAGACCACATTAGAGGTTGTAACTATTTTTTTTTACATCACAATATGAATAAGATAACCTCAACATTCTCTTTGCTTTCATCTAATGGAACCATTACTATTAACTGAAAATTTATTAGAAATGCCAATTTGTAGGCCTGCATGCAGACATACTGAATCAGAAATTCTGGGGGCAGTTTCCAGCAATTTGTGTTTTAATAAATCTTTTGGGTATTTCTGGAACACTCAAGTTTGAGAAGCACTGCCTTAAACAATGAAAAAAATGGAAACAAGAATTACTTTAAGAATTGGGAATTATGGGGGCGCCTGGGTGGCTCAGTTGTTTGAACGTCCTACTTCGGCTCAGGTCATGATCTCGCAGTTTGTGAGTTCGAGCCCTGCATTGGGCTCTGTGCTGATTCCTAGCTCAGAGCCAGGAGCCTGTTTTGGATTCTGTATCTCCCACTCTCTCTGACCCTCCTCTGATCATGCGCGCGCTCTCTCTCTCTTTGTCTCTCTCTCTCTCTTTCAGAAATAAATAAAACATTAAAAAGTTTTTTAAATAATTGGGAATTGTGGATCTATGATATTAGTATATTTTATGCTTGAGAAAAAAGAAACACAAATCATAGAGGTAGATTATGGTTCTGATGGTGAATATATCTAAGAAGACAATAGATGGTAAAAACATAATATTGTCCTAGTCATTCCACTGAAACAGAGAAATGTATGTTGCTTTTGCCAAAATTTCTTCCTTGTACCAAATAAAGCAGTTAATCCATGAAGAGTATTGTGGGGTTTTTTTTGTTTTTTTTTTTGTTTTTTTTTTGAGAGGGCTAACTTTGCCTTCTGTGGATCTGATAATTGAGCAGCTCTTTCTCCCCATTTTTCTGATGCAAATTATGTATGAACATGCCAATGAAAATGTGTCCCTGCTTCAGATGTTAGGAATTAGACTGTCTAGAGGGATGGGGAATAGTCAAGGTCAAGCTTTTGTCTGACATATGGAAGTTGTGTAGAGATGCAGAAGGGGAAGACATTGCACATATTCTTCGAGTTTATCTTAGAGGACCAGCAAGATCCTTACGATGTTTCCTACAAAAGGAAACGAAGTGAATGGTGGGACAGACCAAAAGAAGGCAATTCTTTTTGTACGAAGGTCAATATCCCATGCATCCATTAGAGATGTATCAATCCAGAGGACAGATACCTCTCTCATAAGATTGCTTAAGCTTGGCCTAGGAGACTAAGATTATGCAGGTATGGCTGGCTTCTGCTTTTATTTAGTTCCCAAGTCTAAAAGAAATTTATTTGCTTCAAGCTTACAAGTATGCTAAAAAATGGGGAAAAAATTACCTAGAAATTACTCAACTCAGTCTTACAACCATTCTAATGTATGCAAATATTGTTTCTTCCTGTTCTGATTGCAAGAAACAGTTCTGGACTCAAAATCAGGAAACCATGTATAGGCACTGCAGGGCATTTTTCAATAACTATGTTCCTAGTCTTAAGAAGTATCAGAGGGAAAGCTAAAGTTGCTATTACATATTATATAAGATCCACAGGTGTCTGGCATATCAACTGGACTATCTCATTGTCACTGTATGGGATTGGCAGAACAAATATCCTGCCAAAGATCCTGTCTTTTTTAAAACAAGTTATTTTTTATTTTATGTTTTTTTTAAATTTATTTAAGAGACAGAGAGAGAGAGAGAGAGAGAGAGAGAATCCCAACAGACTCTGTGCTGTCAATCCAGATCCCAATGCTCAATCCTTCAAACCATGAAATCATGACCTGAGCCAAAGTCAAGAATGGCGCACTCAACCAACTGAGCTATTCAGTCACCCTCAAAGATCATGTCTTAATCCCTGGAATTTATAAATGCTGCACCTTGTGTTGGAAAGAGGGCATGGAAAATATGATTAATGTTGTGGACGTTATGTTATGGAGAATATTCTGGATTATCTGTGTGAGCCCAATCTAATCACATGAGTCCTTCAAAGCTGGGAAACTTTCGTGATGGTGGTCAGTGGAGAGAAGTGACTGGGAGAAGGTCAGAGAGATGTGAACAATGCGACTCCCTATTTTTAGTTCTGGATGTGGGGGCTATATCCAAAGACTGTAGAGAGTTTTCTAGGACCCGAGAATGACCTCTAGCTGATGGCCAGCAATGAAATGGGTCCTCCATCTTTCAACTGCAAGAAACTAAATTTTGCCAACAAAGAATGAACACAGAAAGATTCTCCCTGCAGCTTGCACAAAGAAACACAGCCCTGCTGATGCTTTGATTTTAGACCAAGGAAACCTGTACCAAACTTCTAACCTACAACAACTGTAAGATAATCAAATTGTATTGCTTTAACTTAAGTTTGTGAGAATTTGTTACAGCGGCAATAGAAAACTAATACACTTCATACTTAATATTTCAAAAATTTATCTTTAACATCCCCTTAAACTGGATCCTCATGTACTTTTTCCTTTCTCCATGAATGGAGTCATCCATCACTGATGTGCCCGCCCTTCCCTCTGTTTTAGGCACATCCACCTAAAGGACAAAAGCCTCTGTCAGCGTTATCTTTTGAAGAATGACTCCGGGAAATGAGTATTGGCCAGATCACTGGCAGTGTCTGCCACATGCGAAACGTGAACAAGCCCATTGCTGAGAGATGTGTAGCCCAGGACACAGGTACAAAGGGAAGACTACAGAGCTCGTTTCTGCATATTTCAGGGTTATAAATCAGTATAACAAATTCCTAACATGCTCTATCTTCATACTTGTCAAAAATATCTTCTTCAAGTGCAGGTAGCAGAAGCTACAGGTCTTGCTCACTCTCAAGGGATTATAGGGAGCAAAATATCATGGGACAGGGATCAATGGGGAAACTTTAGTGTTTGTAAGCACATGGAGTATATGCTGTATTTGACGTTGTTGAATATTCTTGACAACACTTGGTACTGTCAGTTAAGTTTTATTCATCTGTAGGGTATGAATTGCTTTATTTTAGTGGTCTCAGTTGGCAGTTACCTGATTATTAGACATACTGATTTTTTTCATTTTTTCATTTTATATTCTTCATTAGGATTTCCTTTTCACTATATTCCTTGTTTATCTTTTTTTTGCTCTTATTCTCAGATTTTTAATAACTATTTGCCTTTTTGGATGGACACAATATACAATATTATGACATTAAAATTCCTCCCACCCTAATTTTTGTTGTGACTTTGTTTTTCAATATTAATAAAATTTAAGCAACCAATTTTTTTTACGTTTTGTGAATTTGCAGCATTTTAAAGAAATGTCTTATGTACAAATTCATAAAGGAACTTCTCTTAAGTTTCCAATTTTTATGTCAAAATTTAACATAAATTTAATTATTTAATCTATATGGAATTTTTGTGTTTGAGTAGTAGGAATTTGTATATATGTTTTCCCATATGGGTGCCAATTACCAGGTCTATTTAAAGAAGAATCATCCTTACCTACTTTTTATTTATCCATTCCATCAGATATCAAGATTCCAGTCTTGGCTGGAAGCTTCTTCATACCACCCTATATCATTCTATAATAAGCCTTGATGGCTAATAGAACTTAATATGTGAAATTTCCATTTTTTCTTCTTCAAAGTTGACATTTTTGTTTTTGGACTTTTCTTTTTAATATACATTTTAATATTAATTTATTTACTCAAATCAAAGGGGTTTATCTTCATAGATTGATGTCTATATAATTGACATTATCCTATTGTATTTTCCTGTAGACAAACATGAGATATCCATTCATTTACTCATTCCTTTACACACAAACATGAGATACGTGTTCGTTTATTAGGTTTTCCTAACTAACATCTTACAATGAACTTAAATTATCTTCATGCATTTTTTGCACATTATTTTTGCCGAATTATTANATTTATTAGGTTTTCCTAACATCTTACAATGAACTTAAATTATCTTCATGCATTTTTTGCACATTATTTTTGCCGAATTATTAGCTTTTTCATTTTTTTTTCATAAAAATAGGTATGGAAGGTATAAATCTTCTGAATACATTAAGGTGCATCCTAATAACAAATTTTGATACATTATATTTTCATATCTTTCTTTCTAAATTTTGTTTATTTTTGTCTTTTGTTATCTCTTGATGTATGAATTCTTTAGAATTATTTGAGGAATGAAAGTTTACAGGCCCTAAAACAAAGCAAATAGGTGGTAGAGTGGAAAACCATACAGTGGCTATCTGAATTCAGTGTCTGCATTTTTCTAATTACCATGCTACTCCTCATTTCACTTCCTTCCTTTGCATGTTTATGAATTTTGAATGTATCTAATCATTAGTATCTATAGCAATAACATGTACTTACACATTTAGTTATAAAATGACTTAAACAGCATAACTGGAAAATATGTCACTTATAATTGACTTTTGGGAAACATAAGACATCTGAATTATTTGAGTAATGAAGATACATACAATTACATATCATAAATGCAATTACTGAATCCATATTATCAAATAGGTAATTACAGTGGCTAGATATGTATGTATAATTCTGAGTCCATTGGAACTTTCCAGAGAGATAATATTAAAAAATACCTGCAAATTTAATATCTAATTTTCATCGCAAGTGCAAGGAAAACTCTTGAAATGCTCCATAGAATTATTCTACTATAGTAACTCAGATGATCTGAATTGATTGAAATGGAAAATTATTGACTGAAACTATTTCAGGAAAAAACAGCTGTTGAAGTCAGCTGTTCTGATATAAATAACACAAGTTAAACCATAACAGCAGAATCTTAGAAATTTGGAAACTTAATCATGCCATCTGGAAATAAATAGACTAATCAGAGAATGCAGATTTAAAGAAAACAAAATTACAAGTAACTTGAAATACAATAATAAAAATGTATTAACTTTACCCTAAATCCCATTTGCTTACTACTTAAAGGATTACTGTATCTTTTTATTTCCATTATTCTGTAGCCACTGTATTTCTATTAGTACAAATAGTACATTTAAAAAAACAGACAGATGGCAATTTTCTAAGCTTTATTTTCCATGCATAAACTAAGTTGCATTTCATTATGTGACGAGGGTTTATTGCCTATAAGTCAATTCACTGAAATAAAAAATGCTTAAAAAATTTCAGTATGGACATCAGAATAGGTGTGTGTGTGTGTGTGTGTGTGTGTGTATAGTATGTAGAGGGAGCAACAGAGACAGAGAGTGCATCTTAGAATGTACTTTTCTCTGCCAGATTTTTGAAAATCTCGTTAATCAACAATTTTAAGTAGGAAAATTTGCAAGAAATAATGAAGACGATTGTCTATACTTCAACAAAAACAAAAAAAACCCAAACATTAAATAAAACTGAGGTTGTTCCATTCAGTTATTTGGATCTCTGTGTATGGATGCAATGTAACCTGCTCAAAATTGATTGCCCTGGTCACCTGACTTCTCGCAGCAGCTAGTGCTGCAGTGTCCACACTTCCCAACCCTTATTACCCTCTGTACTTTGGGCAGAAGTGCATGTTGTGAAATAAACGATTATAGAATCATTTCAGAAGTTGTGTAATTGCCTGTTTCAGAAACTTAATTTTGTACACCGTTCACATTTCAGTTACCTATTCTTTTCCATTACACAGTTGGAAGAACTTTCTAGTGGTAAAAACAAAGAGACATATGGATGAATCTTCTAAATTTCCCATATAGGGTCCATTTCTTTTCATTAATCATCAAAATCCCCTTATATTAATAATAATAAAATTAAATGCAACAATCAAATCATAAATGGCTACAGTGAAAATGATTTCAGTCTAAGAGAAATAAGAATGCAGTGATTTGTGACAGTCTTATGAATATTGATTACACATATATGTGACTAGAAATATGCATGATGTAATAATCAGATAAAAATTTTGAAATTTCAAATTACAGTCTGCATATACATGATGAATTTTGCAATTTTCAAGATAGAGAAAGACAAAAAAATGGAAGAGAAATATGGAAGAGAGTGAGTTTGATACCAGTCTAACTCTTTGTTCAGAAATAGAACTGCCATAAACATTTAGAGAGATTTTCCACTCTGAATTAAACTGATAATGACAATTCTCTCTAGTCATTTTGGGTCCCAGTAAATCTTTTTTCCAAGAGTTCTCATAATTTCACTTTGATAATATTAAATTACAGAGATAATATTTTTTGAAAGAATATCAGCACTATTTTATTACAGCATTTCAGTGCAGGAGGAAAGTGGCATTATCTTCATTCAAGAAGTGTGGAAGATATGTCTTTTACAAGTGAGATCATCCAGAGATATATTTTAGATCTTGTGATACACAGTCTAGTATTAATTATCAATGTTGTTATACATCTAACTATAATATATCAACCATCTCTGAAAGCAATAGGCATAAAATATATTCTTCCCCAGAAAGGATCTATATCTGAAAAATTTATACATGTTGTAACATTGAAATACTTTGCTAAATTTAATTCAAGTAAATATTGCTTTAGAAGGCACCAAATTGATTTATTTCTGCCTCCTATCCAAGGAAATCTTACATATCTTAGCAAAACCATCCAGAATAAGTTGAGTAGGAAAAATGCATGATCAAATTTACCAAAGTACTGTTTGTTCTCTGGGAAAGTTATCCAAGGTTAGCATACAGTTTTATAAGATGTCAATCCTATTCTGTAACCAGTTTTGTTGATGTTATTGTTCGAGGCTGGGTTAGGTTCACTGTTGGACCGGAATGCCAGAAACCTATTCTTCCACCAGTTATGATCCGATATCACATGCACTGTATTAGCTGTTTTTTCTTTTATTTTGTAATTTAGAAAAGGCAAACGATGATCCTAAACATAGCAAAATAATGGTATAACAACGTAAGTGCTTAAGTTACTCTGTGTCATGAGCTGAGAAAATATAAGAAACCAGGTATATTAAAGGGTTTGTTTAATTACTTGTGAACAAAAATAGGATTTTGTTTATAAAAGTGACACAAAAATTTTAACTTTTAGTTAATTATTCATTGAATAGTTACAAGATATCATACACTGTGCCAAAGGATTCGTGTGTTTACTTGAGTTTCCTTCTCATAACGACCATCCGAGTGTGAATGTCATAGAAGAGGAGGCATGTTTAGCAGAGGAAGTAGCTTGACAAAGTCCCCTGTCTGGACGCCGGCTCAGGTGTTCCCGGCACCAAACCCAAGATGTCAACCACAACCTTGGAAACCAGCTGCAGGAAAACCACAACTTTAGGAAAGCAGCTCTACATTGCTCTGAATAGCTGATTTTGTTTTTCTTTTTAAGAAAATAGACTTCAGTTTTAGGAGAGTTAGTTGGTCCTTTTTATCAACAACAAACACGAGTGGAATAACCAACAATTACTTCCCAAGAGGCACATGGAGAATTTACCTTTAGTACTGTGATGTTCAGATCAAAGAAGTGCCTAGGGACACAACAATATTTCCCTCCAGGAGGTCACAGTAAACTCTTCTCCCTGCAGGAGAGCTTTGAGGAGAAAGGATCCTTATGCTGGTACCTCTGGTACAGTGACTACTTGAGGTTTTACTTTTGATTCAACGGAACTTCTTAAGAAATACTTATCCAGAGATAGATGCTTCAGGAAAATAAAGCCGTTACCTATCACTTCAAAGATTGTAAGAAAAACAAAGTCATCATTATATTTTTTTATGTTTTTTTTTAAAAGAAATTATTCTGAGAGAGAGAGAGAGACAGTATGAGCAAGGGAGGGTCAGAGAGAGACGGAGGCACAGAATCCGAAACAGGCTCCAGGCTCTGAGCTGTCAGCACAGAGCCCGATGCGGGGCTCAAACCCATGAACCGTGAGATCAGGACCTGAGCTGAAGCTGGCCGCCCAACCAACTGAGCCACCCAGGCGCCCTTCATCATTATATTTTGAAGAGCATGATGATGCGTGATAATTCAGGTGCATGAGAAGAAACAATAGTTTCTTAGATTAACATCAATAAAATGCTTTAATTTAAAACAATTTAGAAGAGGAACACTCACTTCAGAAGTGTCAACTGTTTATAGATCAGAAGGTGGGATTTAAAATGGAGATTTAATTTTTTGATTATTTTATAGTATACATTCAAGGACATGGAAGGGCAGTAAAATTATGCCAGGAAGCAATTTTTTAAGAAATTAGAATATAGTGATGACTTGCATGCTTGTATAAATTTTGTTACACGAAATCCCCACATAGCTGAAGCTACAGATTGAAAACGAACATTTTTTTATAACGTGTGCTTTCTTCAAAGAACTTCCAAAACAATACAGCAGAAAAGCATGAAATTAAAATTGCTTTCCAAAGAAGCGCATACAGTTGGCATCTGCTTCAGATTCTTTTAGCACTTTAATTTTGAGGCTATACATATACAATAGTTAGTTACAGATTGAAAAATCCAATCAATCAGCCAGCTGCTTTGATTGTACAATGTCGAGGTAACTGCTTTCACTGATTTGTGCCCCACTTAATTTAAAAGACATGTCAACACATTGAAAAGTGATCTTTGTGAGAGCTGGTGTGTGTGTTTGTGTGTGTGTGTGTGTGTGTGTGTGTGTGTGTGTTTAACCAGAGAGATGGTGAAGGGTATTATCACAGGCTGAGACTAAAAAAAAATGATTAAAAGTAAAAAGAAAATTTAGACATGTTTTTTAAATTATATATTTAAAAGCCACCAATCTGATTGGCTTCTAATGATTCTCCTAGTATTATTAATTTGTTAACTTAATTATTGTTTGGCAACGTTGTTAAACACAGTTCAAGTATCTTTGGAGTTGTATTGTTTATATAATTTAAGAAAAGGATAGGGACAATTTATAGTCTGACATCATTTCACAAGGATTTCCAGGTACTATATTAAATTTTTTAATGTTTATTTATTTTTACCAGAGAGAGACAGAGAAAGATTGAGACAGAGTGCAAGCAGGGAAGAGGCAGGAAGAGAGGGAGACACAGAATCTGAAGCAGGCTCCAGGCTGAGCAGTCAGCACAGAGCCAGATGCAGGGCTTGAACTCATGAACTGCGAGAACATTACCTGAGCTGACTTTGGAGGCTTAACCAACTGAGCCATCCAAGCGCCTCTTTTTAAAAGTTCTTTTTTTAAATGTCAGGTATTATATTTTAAACATAACTGAGACAAATATCACAACTATATATGTGTGTGTATATATATATCTATAAACTGTATATATATTTACATATAAATACAAAATATATAAAACAAATTTTGTAAATTACATTAAACAAAGCAATTAAAACAAAGAGTCAAAGGCAATTATGAAGTTGTAAGAGGAGTGAATATGTGATCATATCACATTAGCTTCAAAACACTGTTGCAGCCAAAGGTTTTCACTATTTTCTCATTTAATTTTAGAGAATATATCTATGTTTTTATGTGCACCTTACAAGAAACATTTTTTGGCTCTAAACTCTGAAAGGAACCTCTCATTTAGGCTTTATACAGAGAGATGCGAGCGATTGGTTTCATGTGGTTCCTTCATTTTTTTCAAATTTTTTTTTTTCTGAGAAAGAGAGGCAGTATGAGCAGGGGAGGGTCAGAGAGAGAGTGGGAGATACAGAATCTGAAACAGGCTCTAGGCTCTGAGCTGGCTGTCAGCACAGAGCCCGACGCAGGGCTCGAACCCACAAACAGTGAGATCATGACCTGAGCTGAAGTCGGACGCTTAACTGACTGAGCCACCCAGGTGGTTCCTTTAGATGTGTTGGAATTGATGAATTTGATTTTTCTGGTATTCCTCAAAATAAAAACAAATACAACAACCACTTATGGGAAGTGTTTGAGGCCTAAACTTGTTCAATGATTTTCTTGAAAGCATCACTCTCCCTAAAAGATGATTAATAAATGGAACACTTATCTTTGAGATCCCAATTTCTGCACTTTTCTTCTATTCTATGTGTGGGACAGTTTAGAATCTTGAAATACACACTCTGGACAAACAGGCTAGAAATGCAATCTCAGTGTGACCCCTTGATTGTGTACCACTGGCCTCTTTATTCAAGTCTTAGCTTCTTCTTCTTCTTCTTTTTTTTTTTTTTTACAAATAGTTTATTGTCAAATTAGTTTCCACAAGGTCTTAGCTTCTTCTTAAAAGGTTTTAATAAAATCTATCTCATAGAGGTGTTTGTAATGATTAAATGAGATTGCTGCACTAAAGGCCTAATGTGTGCCTGAGTTATTATTATAATACATAGAAATCCAAATGTTTAATAGGTTGAAAGAGATGCATAAAGTTGGATAAAGATATTAAAAGGATTATCTATTATGTAATATACATTTGAAATTCAATGTTATACATGGATGTTTTAGATGGTTATTATCTTAACAACACACTTCTTTCATTTGTATTGCTTCAGTGACACACTTGATTTATTTTCATTCAATTATAAGTGTCCTGTTTTTTTTATAGAAATGAAATGGAAGTATCTCTCCAGGATGGTGATAAAGTCACTTTCATTATGGGTTAAGACCACTACCTTATGGAAAGGAAGGAAGGAAGGAAGGAAGGAAGCGAGGGAAGCGAGGGAGCGAGGAAGAAAAGAGGGATAAAGGAAGGAAAAAGAAAGATCAGAAGGAAGGAATGAAGGAGGAAGAAAGGGAGGAAGGAAGGAAGAAGGGAGAAAGGGTGAAAGAAGGGAGGGAAGGAGGAAGGGAGAGAGGAAGAAATCTTCCCAGGCTGCTTTCAGTATTCTTCTGTCTTCCTGGCCAGATTGTAGAGTGAGCCAGACTAGGTTAGCTATCAGTGTCCAGCAAAGTAAAACAGCCCTCTCAAGTCCAAAACCTCTCTAAATTGCCTGGAGTAAAAGCAGAGAAATACCTCCCTGGCTTAATGTGAACATGAAGAGCACTTGATCATTGTTCTTGAATAGATTCCCTGCTTACTTACATAGATGTGGTCTGTGGAAATTAATAAATTTGTATATACCTTCAGTATTAGTTTTAATCTAATTGCATTTTGGTGTAAGTTACCCTTTCTTGCATAACAGATTGCCTCACATCAAATATTTACTATAGCACAGTTTCCATGAATCAGGAACCCAAGAGACGCTTAGTTGGAGAGTCATTGCTCATGGTCTCCCATGGCTTGCTGTCAGGCTATTGACAAGAGCTGCAGTCTTTTCAGGGCCTGATTGGGGAAAGACTTGCTTCCAACGTCATGTGAACCTTGACAAGGCTCAGTTCTTTGCCATGTATGCCTCTCCACACACTCTCAGAGAATCCACACACAATGATAGCAAGCTTCTCCTAGGGCAAGTAGTTCAAGAGAGAGTCAGAGGTGGGTAGGGGGAAGGAGGAGAAAGAGAAAGAAAATTCAAAATGCAAACCTTTTTAGTTTGCAAAGTCAAATTCAAGATGCAAAGTCTTTTTAGAACCTAATTCAGAAGAGGCAACCTATCACTTCTTTCACATTTTATTCTCTAGAAATGAGTCATAAGAACCAGCCTACACTCAAGTAGGGTGAATTAAGTTTCACCTCTTGAGGGAGAATTCTCTTAAGTGCTTGTGGATATAACTTTAAAGGCACCACAGTGTGTTTATCTAAGGAATGTGTTCATCTGTATATTCTAGATATGTTTGAAAAGCAAATAAAAATTACATAGTTGCTGTTACTAAAACTAAGAAAATTGTAAAGTACATTGCTTTCACATATAGCACTGCAAGGACTTAAACTAAATTCAGCAAGGTCCTGCTTATGTAGTGGTTTTTGTACTAACCCATTTATTTGGTTTTTTTTAATTTATTTTTTAAAAGAATATTTACTTTTGAGAGAGAGATAAAGACAGCATGAGCAGGGGGAGGGTCAGAGAGAGAGGGAGACACAGAATAAGAAACAGGCTCCAGGCTCTGAGCTGGCAGTCAGCACAGAGCCCGACGCGGGGCTCCAACCCACGAACCGCGAGATCATGACCCGAGCTGAAGTCGGACGCCCAACTGACTGAACCACCCAGGCGCCCCCTGACCCATTTATTTGTACAATCCATCCAGATAACTAAGATCAGTCAAACTGAGTTCTATAGATAATTCGGAAGCCAGTGCTTGTTATCTTCATATATACAGTGTATCCAAAGAGTCTCTGACCCATGACTTCTCCTCAGTTTCTGAGAACATTTTTCTTTGAAGCAGCATATCTTTTCCCGTGGCTTGTGGTACCAAAATTTCCATTAAGTATTTGTGTAATTGGGCAGCTCATAAAAATACAATCCTACCTATAGGTAGCTATGTGTATTTATTTCAGAAATGCAGGTAATACAGGTGAAAGAGACCAGTTTTTCTTTTCTTCCTATCTTCCAGTAAATATTCAGGACTAATAGGGATACAAACACAAGATACAAACACAGTAGCTAGATGCACCCGGAGGACCTTCTGCCTTTTGTTTGTAACTTTTTTTTTCTTTCATTCTTCATGTAGCAGTCTGATGTTTATATTTTTGTGCTACATTGTGATGTTCACACAAAAGAAAAAGCTTTAATATTCTTGGATCTGTTCTATCTGCAACTTCTTAGATTTTCTTTCCGTGAGTAGCTGTACTCTGACACAAAAGCCTGGCTAATGCTCTTTTTAATGGTTGAGTAAGGCTGAAAGTATCCACATCAATTTCCTATTGCCACAAAATGATCTGGGTCATGACAATCTACAAGCCAAGTTACTAGACCATTACTAAACTACCATCGCATAAGGATAAGTTAGCAAGTTTGACCTTTTAAGCTAAACTGCAAAATGTTCTTTTGATTAAAGTCTACAACAGTCCCCTGAGATCTCTAGTGCTGAATGTTAGGGATTTAACACAACACTGAGATCTTGGCAGATAAATGTACCTTTACTCATAAGCTTTTCAACTCACACACGGTTTTAAATTCCCCTGCTCTATAGAATTACCATTCTGAGCTTAGTTTTATTTTGAAGGCAGTTGCACTTATTTCCAAAATGAGGACTCATGACTGGGAAGCCAATTTAACCTAAGCAAGTAAAAGCTTTATTCTTTCTGAGAAAATTAGCTACTTAAGGATAAATACTCTAATTTGTCCTTTCAACCTAGGTTTATGGGTAATTCCTGGCTACTTTTGAATACTTTTCTGATTTCTCCCTTGAATATTCTCTTGCCTTTTCAGTATTCTTTTTTTTTATTCTTAGTTCCTAATTCACCTACAGAGAATAATAATTGAGTAAACCTTTTATCATTCTAATTTTTGCACACTGCTGAACCCAATATTTATTTCTAATCTGTTCTATATATTTTTGTACATATTTTCTACAATACTGGCTTTAACATAAATTGAAACCGTATATAATCAATAGCAAATTTATTGTTGATACATGGGAATATTTTTCGTTTTCACCTTTTTATGTTTATTGGTATTGAAAACATATTAGAGAGCTAAAAAGTGCATATATATATATATATATAGCCATTTAATTATTTTCCACAGAAACAACATCAAAGTGTGAATACATGTCATTTTGTTTTAACTTGGGAAAGTCAGGCTTCTAAGTTCCTCTTCAGATTTGAGTAAGATTAATTCTTCAGGGCTAATGAAAAAACTTTCAGGGATTTTGGTTGATATGTAGGTAAATTACACTTTGGTTTATTCTCCTGTGTTTTATTCTTTTGCCTGGTTATGTTTGTTTGAGTGTATTTATATAAAAGAAAATTGTTTCAATATAATACTATTTTATTAATATATTAAACACTCATTAGGAAATATTTGATTTGTTTTTCATTCCTGCTAATAATATTTTTGTTCTCTTTCAAATCTAGTAGCATTCTGTGATTTATGCTTCTGCCAAAATAGCCTTTATTACTTTTTATAACTAAGTTTATTTTACCTCAGGACTCTTTCTGCTTCACTGAAGTTTACAAATTTTTCAAACTCTGCTATTTGATGGTCAAGAGACCCTCAGAATTTTTCAGGAGCTACTTCCTTGAATGAGATAAGGAAATGGGCAGATAAATATGCAAATTCTTGGATCATATCCTAACAGCAATCTTAATATTTCTTCTTTAATTTGTTCTGTGTATGGAGTGTGGGTACAGGTTTTCATTTGCTACAAGGGGCATTACGTAAATATATTTGGTGATCATTGTTCTAAGGTTATCGTTTGGTTTTCAGTATTCTTTTTCTGCTTCATGTTATGCTTCCCCTGTTATATTAACTACTTGGCCATTCTCTTTCCAACTATTAACTGCAGTTCTTTGCTAAAATAAACTGTGTTTATCTTGGTCTTCCATCTCCTCATATATCATAAGATATTCTAACTTTGCAATTGAAAAACACCTGCATCTCAAAAAAAAAAAAAAACATGTGTATCTCTCTCTCTCTCTGTCTCTCTTCCTCTCTCTCTCTCATCCTCTCTATCTGTATCTGATAGAAATGTCAAACAGGCATGGAATTTACTCACACAACACGTTCTTGGTCATATATATTAGCTAAGACCACATCTATCACTTATAATATAAGAATCCACCTTTGATTTAGTTGGTTAATTTATCTTGGGTACCTTGGCGAATTTATTTCCTAACTAAAACCAGATGAGAATGGTCTCGATAATTTCTAAGTTGTGAAAAAAGGGGAAACAAATCTATACATCTTTGTAAGATGTGGTCTTGGGAGATCACCTAAAGGGATCATTGCATACTGAGATGGTTCTATAGTTTGGCTACTGTCTTACAAACACCATAGAAAATATTGTTATTAATTGTGTTTTAAAGTCTACTAAATAAGTGATTTCTATAATAGTTAAATAATATTATTTCATAAATCTTAAAACATAGAGTTATATTAACTGATTGGTGAATATACTGCATAGCTATCTATTATGTGAATAAATGTTACATGTTGCATACTTCTTTGGCCTTCCCACATCTAAAATTTCCAGGGATATTAATTGTTCCATTAGAGTACATGTGAATTTTAGATAGTTTCTTCTCACATATCCATTTCCCCACTGGTTTAAGCTCTTTCTAAAATTTCACAACACGGTACAAGATTTTTTTATTTTTTTAATGTTTAGTTTATTTATTCTGAAAGACAGATAGAGTGTGAGCAGGGGAGGGCAGAGATAAAGGGAGAGGGAGAGAATCCCAAGGAGGCTCCGCACTGTCAGTGCAATTCCTGATGTGGGGCTTGAACTCATGAACCATGAGATCATGACCTGAGCTGAAATCAGGATCAGATACTTAACCAACTGAGCCACCCAGGTGCTTCACAAGTAAGAATATTTTTTTAATCATAAGATAAATATAAATATAGTACTTCTGCAATTGAGTCAGTTGGTGTACTCATTGTGTCATTTTCCTCTGAAGAGTATTATGTTAGGTTAAAAGAGAAATAATAAGAAAAATAAGATATTCCTGTCTTCAGAGAGTTTAATATCACTTTTACAGATAGTATGCAAATATGAAGTTACAACTAAAAATACAACATGATAAGTCTTTAGCATCATTTGAACAATACAAACTATCACTTTTTGAGTAGACTTGAGATTTCCATCACAAATAAAGTTTTTATAAAGTCATTGGTCTTTGAGATTTAATTTTGACTGAGGGAAAGAGAGGTTAGATTATATTAGGGGCCAACTCAACATCTATTTCTCTCCACCCTGCCTCCTTCTTAACAGTTTCCCAGCTCTACTGGAGTGTCCACCCTCATCCATGGAGATTAACTCAGTCTAAAGCCTCAGGCATTGGCCTTTGTTCTTTTAATGAAATCAGAGGTTCCCAATTTTTAAGTAGATTTAATCATGACTATGTGAGTTAGCTTGGTCAATAAAAGGCCAGAGGACTTTAGAGGATCTTCTAGAGGCTTCCTCACAGTTTATAAATAAAATAATACAAGGATAGACAATCTCTTTTGCCATGTTTATCTCCTGGAACTGTTGCAGGTATCTTATTAAAATAAGAATGCTCAGTGGAAAGGATAAAAAGCTCTTATATATGAAAAATAATTAATGCTTATATATTTTTGGAAGAGAGAGAGACACACAGAGCATGGTAGGGGAGGGGCAGAGAGAGAGGGAGACACAGAATATGAAGCAGGCTCCAGGCTCTGTGCTGTCAGCACAACCCAATGAGGAGGCTGGAACTTATGAACCATGACATCATGACCTGAACCAAAGTTGGATGCTTAATTGACTGACCCACCCAAGAACCTCAAAAAGCTCTTATATTAAGAGTAAAGCTTATAAAGTGTAAAAACTCTAATAAGAAGAAGAAAAGAAGAAAAACCTTAGGTGCCTGCAAATATTTTGAACAACTGAATATTCCAACTCTAAAGGGTTCCTTCTATGTGGATTATTGATTAAGAAAGTCAACTATTATCCTTACTGGCATCATATTTAGCCAGATTTTTCCACTACTTGTATTTATCAATATAAAACATAGCACGGAGAATAACAACTGCAAACCATGCTAGAGAGATAGAAAGGGTTATGCTTACTTACTCACAACTAGTAGGTTTTAAATGAGCTTAGGGAAGGTACTTGGTATTCAGGATAGGTTAGTATCAGTCATAAAGATCATCCAATAGGTAAACACCTTACGATCAGTAAGAACGAGTATAAATGGATACAGCTTACAGATTTTGAAAAACTACTGTTTTCAAGGTACTGTGCTAAAGCTACTTGACACATTGCTGGTCTTTCATATAGTTATGGGTAAAATTGAGCATAGTACAGATAGATGTTGGGAAAAGGGAGACCTAAGATGAAGCAAATGACATTATCAAGGGCCTTATCCGTAGTTCTCAAAGAAGTCAAGAGCCAAAACATATTAAATACTGAATTAAAGGAATTGACAATGGGGAAAAGGCATGATAGAAGTGATATGTTGATAATTTAATTATGGCTGTACTTTGTTCTTGGTCCTTTTTGATGGACACTTATATGTTCATAGAAAATCAGATTTTCAGATATTAGAAAGGTTCATGGCCCAATTCCATTATGTATCAATCACTGTATGTAGGGAAGGATCTTTCCATTTAGAATTACCTTCCATTTTCTGTCATTCTGAACAAATGTCCAGAAAATATAAACACACACAGTCACATACATTAAAATATCAAGAATATATTGCCACAAGATTTCCTTCCACCATTATCAGCAGCCAGGGGATGCTGCAGAGGCATGTAGCATCTCTCCATCTTCTTGAAAAGCAGGAGAATTTTTGTCTTTTAGGGGGTGAAGCATACATGTGCTATCAAAGTTGAGGCTTGATTAAGCTTTATATATCACATGGTCAGTGAAAATACTTATATATTGAGAAACTGGTTGACTATCAGAGTTAGTTTTCAAAATTGTTGGATTTTTCTATTTCTGTTTTCTGTAAAAGGGAATGGGGATAGAGCTTATTTAGACGATACTTTGAACTAAAATCTCTAGGGTTTTTTTTCCCCCATAAATAGAAGTGAGGCAAATCTAACTTTAGGGAGAATAAAAGAGCTGAGGGAGGAGGAGAGGCTGAAGATACTGGCAGGAGCATAATTGAAGGAGAAAGGTCAATAGAGGAAAGATTAGGCCTGAAAAGTAACAAAGACATGACTGGAATACTGTGTGAGCTCATGAGTTTAAAGAGGTAGATTAAAGGTAGAGAAGATGGCAAATTGGATAGTTCTTGCTTGATGTTCTTACTCTCTGTAAAGCAGAAATCAAGGTACTCTATCTTGATCAAAAGATGGAATGTTGAGCTTGGAAAAAAAGGAAAAAGATTTGTTCTGTGTGAAGTAAACTCTGAAATCAACAGAACAAAAACACAAAGGTTACAAAAGATGAATGAAGAGACAGATGGAGTTAGTCAGGAGCAACCTGTCATGGGTCAGGGAAAAAAAAAAAAGCTCATTAATCTTTTCCAGTAAATTAAAATATAGAGTGGAGATGCTAGATGACCCGATGCTGTGAACTGACAAAATGGAAGGGACAGGCAATGTCATTTATATTTGGAGAAACTAAAACTTTTGCTACTGTCTGGAAATAATGTTGATTCTATTTCTATGCTTGTTTTTTTTTAATAATGGGGACATATGAATTCGTCTGTGTATTTTTTTGAGAATGTCAGGTGGACACAAACAATAGCCAATGTGAATAGATCTCACAGTTGAAGGAATGATGTCAAAGCATGTAAACTTCTGTACTACACTTTTCATGGCCTGTTCCTGCTAACTCCCTTTCAAATTACAATGGCCATGCCCATTTTTAGGGCATTACTAGTTTCCTTTATTTATTGTTCCACAAATCACAATCATAACAGCATTGGTCACTTATTTTATCATACCTTCATAACATAAAATTTTCAATACTTGAAAATTTTCTATAATTTATAGGAGGAAACAGCAACCACATATACCTAATTATCACACAAGAAATTTTAGGTGATAAAGTAAATGGTACATTTATTGATTTTAAGATTTGAATAAAACTGGAGAGTACAGAGGGGACTTTATCCATAAAATGCTCTAGTGAGCCATCCACAGCAAAATCTATGGTTATCATTCCAATGAAAAGAAATAGGTGATTTTTATTATTTCAGATATATTTGGGAGAAGAAAACAGTAGGATGAATTTCTAATTTGATAACAATAATTTCTTACATTTATATACTCCTGTATACTATTTAAAATATTTTAACTTACAGTCTCATTTGAGCCATACTAAATTCTTAGAAGGTAGGAAGAACAACTAATATAATTCCAACTTTGTCATTACTTTACACTGGCACATTTTCGCTAAGGAGAACCAAGACTAAAAATACGTATTTACTTTCTTCCATTTAGTACCAGTGCCTCTGCCTCAATTCAGTTCTTTTTCTTCTGTGATGATTTCCACAGGATGAATCACAATGTGTTCGGGATATATTACTCTGTCACAACACACCTGATATTCCAGTTTTATTATTTTTTTCTAAGAGCCGTGCAACTTGAATAGTGATTTGCAAGCTCTAAAAGCTGATGAAAAACAAACTGCATTCGATTTTTCACCTTACATAATCCTTACATGCCTCTCTTTCATCTCCTTAAAGAGAGAGCTATGCTGGAGTAAAGCAAGAACCGTTAATCACAGTAGCACAGTTAAGGCATAGACCTTTTCTCAGAGAACTTATTTGGGTCATCCCAACTGATCTCTTCTTATCATTAGAAATAGTGATTTAACTTATGATAACTCATGGAATATTCTTCTGCGCTGTATTCTAAACAGTGCCCCAGTTCTGCACTATACTTAGCAATTCAGTTTCTGAAAGGCATACTGACAGCTTGAATGCAAACATCTTTGCCTGTTAAGCTAGACCCGCAGCCTTGTTTGTCTTAGTCTGTCCCCAGAACATTTACATCGGTAACATTTTTCCATTAGGAGTTCATTTTCTCTTAATCTATATACAGCTCGAAATTATCTTCCAAAGGTATAATGGAAACAAAAGACAAAAAACAAAGCTAACCCCTATCTATGCCAGATACTCTTTTTTTTTAAAGAGAACACTATATTTTTTTCTCTCATAGTTTATTGTCAAGTTGGATTCTATATGCCAGATATTCTTAACCGTGTAATTAATTCCATCTGCAGACACACTAGCATTGTATCACCTATACCATTCATTGAGCGAACATCAGTGAAGGGAAATAAGCAAGAAATAAGCTCTCAAATAAGACAGACCTGGGTCCTAAGCCTGTATCAGCCACAGTCTCTGGAGCTATGTTTCTGAACTCAGTAAATGCCAGTTTCTCAAACAAGAAAGCAAGTAACAAAAATACTAATACTCCTCCGCTGGGGTTGTTGTAAGGATTCAATGTATTGAATGTGTTCAGAATGCCTTTATATTTGTGGGATGAGAATACTAATATAGCTTTTAAAACATTACTTCAAAGATATGCATATAACCAGTTCATCCTTCTGATAATGGTCTGTGCTGTGCAATAAATCACCGAACTTAGTGGCTTGAAACAATTCTCGTTTCTTATCTCATTTTCTGTAGGTCAGAAGTCTGGGCTGTCTAAGTTCAGTTCTCTGCTCAAGAGCTCACAATGTTGAAATCAAAGTGTTGGCTGGGTTTTAGTCTCATCTGGAGACTTGTCTAGGGAAGGACTTGCTTCTAAGCCCTTCAGGTGGTTGGCAGAATTCATCTGGTTTAGCTGTAGAGTTCTAGCTTCTTTAAAGACAAATGGAGAGAGATTGTTTCTGTTGGTTTTCTAACTAGAGGCAAGGACTCGGTCCTTTTATAACAGGATTACCTGATTAGGTCAGGTTATCCACTGGCAAACTCTCTTGATGAACCAGTGTCAACCGACTAGACACTTTAATTACATCTGCAAATTCCTTCCTTTTTACCATTATACATTGGTTAGAAGTGGTTCATAGGACCTGCCCTTATTCAAGGAGAGGGAATTATACAAAGCTGTAATTTATTAGGGATCACCTTAAGGTATATACACCACAACCCCTTTGAATTTGAATAAAAAATGTGTAATTGTAGGTAGGAGAAACAAAGACCAAACTAGGAGAAGTAAGGAGGGAAGGAAGAAGAGGAATAAATGGCCAATTTTGGATACTTTGCCCTCTGTGAAGCTTCAATGCTTCCCTTTGCCTTCTCGCATATCACTGAAGGTGGAAGAGAACTTGGACCTGCACCCTGAAATGCAAAGGCAGCATTATAAAAGCTTAAAATACTCTCTCAGATCCTTTTTGATATATAAGTTTTAAGAGTTTTATGAGAGATTCTGTGCTATCTGGTAAGTGATTTTCAATAATTTTGAAGTCAGGTACTATATACAGTAGGCTGGAGCAACTTGGAAAAGAAAAATTTCAAGAAATTTACATCTGAACTCAAACAAGTCTTCAGACATCTGAAAAATTTATCTTCTCTCTTTTTGTCTTTGATGGAAATTGAAGCTTTACAAATTCTTTTGAAGATTAGATTATAGGCAAAATTGTGGCACTGGTTGGGTTTCTTCTACTACATAATAACCAATTTGACTGTAGTTTATGTTTTCAAGATACGTTGACTTCTCTTCACTATAGAATATTTTAGAACTAATAAAAACACATTAGAAGAATCAAAGCCCAAATGTGTTCTCGTTACCCCAATGACAAAAACCATGTGTTGGTGTATTTATTTCAAACTACTTTGATATATAGTTTTTTGGTGAACTTGTTTTATATAAATATGGTCCTATTAAATATATGGTTAAATTTAGTAAGGATATTTTATTTTCCTTGATCATATAAACATTGTTATGATACCAAAAATCATTTATTGGTGTGCCTGGGTGACTCAGTCGGTTAATCATAGGACTCTTGATTTTGGCTTAGGTCATGACCTCATGGTGTGAGATTGAGTCCCGCATCACTGGGTGTGGAGACTGCTTAAGATTCTCTTTCTCCCTCTTCCTCTGCTCCTCCCCTGTTCACACATACAGCTGTACACACATGCATGCGTGCACTCTCCCTCTCTCTCTCAAAAAAAATAAAGAAGCATTTAGTAAATCTTTATTATACTTAAGTGTGACATTGGAAGACAGAGAAAAATTAGTCATCAGAAATGAGTTTTCTAGAAGCACTAAAAAATACAAACATCAGACATTTATTATAAATTAATTGCTACTCTTTATGTTAGAAATGTTGGATATTTATACTTATTTCCTATGTAATAACTGGATAACAAATATTTTATTTATATCAGATTTTATCTAGACTATTTTTTTTAAATTTAGGATTATTACATGGGACATATAATTACTTGGCCAAATGTATAGTGGGATATTTTTATTACTGTCTTACGTTTCTTAAATATTTCTAGAGACACTGAGCGATTCTCTTACTATCTTTCAAGATCCACACCAAAATATCTACTACTTTTGTATCTGTAACATTTCTTTACATTTCTCTTTCCTATCCAGGTGTCTTATGATGAAGTCTTCCTGACACTCTGAAACTCGAAGTTGTTCAGAGCTTCCAGAATCTGTTCCTTGACAGAGTCATGAGTGATATAATTAGAGTACAAAGAATTAATCTCTCACAGAAAGTTCACCTATATTTCTGCAGTCTTCTTAGTGTTTTCATAAGTGTGCTTATTTTACTCAAAGGATGGTAAAAATTAGCAACACTATATTAAAATAACTTTTTATGTCTAATAATTCTTGTCTAAAAATAAATGACAAATAATTACAACATTTTGATTACTCAATACATAAAATCAAAGAATATACTTCATACATTTATGCATACAATTTTTCTTTACCTGGCATATTTTTCTCCCTTCTTTAGGAGTCTCCAAATCTAAATTATCTTCCTAGATTGTTAAAATTCATTTTCTCTGTATGAATGACTCACATTGGTTTCTAAACACTTTATCGCTTGGCATTTCTCCACTGTGATGATTCTTTGGGATAAAGTATTGATGCTTTAAATAATCTTTTTAAAATGGAAACATATTTAATCCTTCAACTAGTTATTAAAAACCTGTTATATGACTAGCACCAGTCTGATACATGGTTTTCCTAGATTTTGTTTTCAAGGAGATTACAATACAGTATAAGACAATGGAATTTGTGAGATATCTAGACAGAGATTCTGTATGATAATGGAGAGCTGGAAAAAGTGCAGTGGGAACACAAAGGAAGAAAAGCACAGTTGCACTGCCTTCAAATAAAAGTTGAAGTTTGCTGAATCTTCATTGTAGCATTTCAAGATCCCATCAAGAAACCTGAGATATTAAGCAATGAAAATATTCCTATGAAAAAACTTTTCCATGAAAGACTAGGAGGGTCTAAATTAGGGAGGTGATAATGAGAGGTAAGGTGACAATTTAACAGGTATTTAAAATGTAGAAGCAAAATAAAATAATTAATAAATGCTATATACTAACAGGAATGCCAAAGAAAAGAGTAAATATGGAAAATAACATAGTCATTGGCACTAGCCATGTGATTATATAATAAAATGTAAATATAGATTCTCGGTTATACTGGCTATATTTTGATTACTTAGGAACAATATGTGGCTAGTGAATACCAAATTTATTCCAGAAAGTTCTATCAATAGTACTTTTTGAATCTATGGATTATTAATATTAAAGAGCAGCCTGTAATGGTCATAGAGATGACAGGATAAAGTCATCAGAATTTGGCACTATAAAAATAAATACATCTTTTAAATGATAATAATCCAGGGGCACCTGGGTGGCTCAGTAGGTTAAGTGTCCAACTTTGGCTCAGGTCATGATTTCATAGTCTGTGGGTTTGAGTCCCACATTGGGCTCTGTGCTGACCTCTCAGAACCTGGAGCCGGCTTCAGATTCTGCATCTCCCTCTCTCTCTCTGCCCCTCCCCAGCTCATGCTCTGTCTCTGTCTCTTTCTCTCTCTCAAAAATAAATAAACATTAAAAAGTAATAATAATAAATGATAATCATCCATATACCCCAAAAATGTAAAACAATACTTGCTTAGGGTTTTTAGGGCCAAATGCTTTTTGGGTGTAATTAAAGAGACTTGAAGTTTATGAGCTGTTTGGATTTGCCAGCATATTTTGGAAGTATAATTATGTTAAGAAGTACTTTGAAGAAGCAACTCTTTAAGGTGGCAGATGTAATCAATAGAGTAGGGCTGAGACTGATTTGACAAAGTTTACTTCTACTTCATATATGAGAATTACATGGGCTTTGGTTTTTTAGCATAGACTCACAACAGATTCTGACTTTATGTAGTAGCTCCATCCCACCTAGTTCAGAAACAAAAACATATACAAGAGATAGTATAGATAATTTGTTAATATCATGCTTAGGCTGCCCTACCTTCCACAGATTTGACTCACCACAAAGTTGGCATATTTAGATGTATTTCAGCCCATGGTTATTTATTAATAAAGTTATCTTTGGACAGCTTCACCAAGGATACTACCTAAGAAGTCTTGAACATCCCAGCCAATGAAACGACATCGTTTCAATTTCTTTTAGAACCTGCTGAACATCTTCAGTTCCTTTGTTTAAGGGAAGATACTTTGTTGGATGTGTGCTACCTGAGAAGCACTGCTATGAGTACTTTAGCCTTTGATCTTCAAAAAGAGATTAGACTAAATGCCCAGAGCAGTACAAATGAGGAAAAGCAGGATTAGTATTGAATACAGGCATCCAGACTCCTGAATACTTTACTTTGATTCATTTGCTGTGTTTCTTTCCAAATGGATCTGCTGGCAGTCCTTTTTGCTCACGTTGGCATATTCTTTTTGGGCTCATAGAGTCTCCACTAGAACCCAAGTTTTGTGAGAAACTTTTGATGTATTTGTTCACCTTTCAGAATCATTCCAAACAAGGAAATGTTTATGAGCCCATTGTTTTGTATGACTCTGTTGTCTATTGTTTCCATTGATAGGTATCAAAACAAAGCCTGAGACTGTGCTATATCATCTACCAGGGAAATCAGTAATTTAAGGTATTTTAATGAATTTTATTAAAGATGCTATTATTTTACCCACCAAACAAGAGAAAATGAAGTCTATATATTGATTTCTAGTCTGTGTGAAGGATGATACTGGGAATTCCATCCAACTGTTTGTGAGCTTGAGTGCTTGGATCTAAATTTAACATTCAAGTTTTTCTTGAAGCATTAGACATAGTTTTGGAAAGATAGCTCCTCATTTCCCTGACTCTGCCCTTATCCTATATTGATGTAAGTATCCCAACTCCATATGATTCTAAGTATTACCAGTCACCCGGGTGCTTGGGTGGCTCAATCAGTTTAGCATCCCACTCTTGATTTTGGCTCAGGCCATGATCTCATGCATTGGACTCTGGGGTATTCTCTCTCTCTCTACCCCTCCCCCATTTACACGCTTTCACTCTGTCTAAATAAATAAATAAACTTTAAGAAAATTAAGCCTTAATTCACTTTTCATGCAAGAAGCAGAATCAGGAAAGTATTTCTTTCACTTCCTGACAAATCATATAAAATAACTACTACTGGAAACCACAGAATGCTAACTTGGAGGTTGTTGATATTAATTTGCTTTCCATCTCAAGACCTACAAGAAAGTGAAACTAGGTCATCAGAGGAGAGGGACAAGGAAAATTTCAGGTCAACACTGGATCTGGACATGGTGTTCCCTGCTCAGAATAGTTAAAAAGAAAAAATAAAAAGAATTATTATGGATCTTAAAAAATTTTAATATTTATTTATTTTTGAGAGAGAGACAGTCATGAGCAGGAGAGGGGCAGAGAGAGACACACACACACAGAATCTGAAGCAGGTTCCATGCTCTGGGCAATTAGCACAGAGCCTGATGCCGAGCTCGAACTCAGAGCCAATGAGATTGTGACCCGAGCCAAAGTCACTTAACTGACTGAGACACCCAGGCACTCTTTGATCTTATAATAAGATTGTTCACCAGTTTATTACAAGTTGAGAGGACCTCAATATTTTGGAAAAATAAACATACAAACTTTATTTCAAGGCTTCTGCTTTTTGTTAATTAAAAATTAGGAAAGCACAAAACAGATAATTATATCATGAAAAGTCTAGTGACGAAAATGGAATTGGATGAGACAAAGTTCAATTATATAAAAAAAAAGTAGAAATCTAATAGAAATTGAAAAAAGCACTTTAAAGAATAACAAGGACAATGGAGAAAATATAATCAGTAATGTGAAGGATAATCTTAAAACACTCTTCTGGAATGCAGACAAAGAAAACGGAGTTTAAAAATTAGATTAAGATAAAAAGAAATCGGGGCGCCTGGGTGGCTTAGTCGGTTAAGCGTCCGACTTTCGCTTAGGTCATGATCTTGCGGTTCGTGGGTTCGGGCCCCGCGTCGGGCTCTGTGCTGACTGCCAGCTCAGAGCCTGGAGCCTGTTTCAGTCTGTGGCTCCCTCTCTCTCTGACCCTCCCCTGCTCACGCTGTCTCTCTCTATCTCTCCTAGAAATAAATAAAAACATTTAAAAAAAAAAGATAAAAAGAAATCACTTCCATCCCCACAAACTCTTATTCAAAATTGACAACAAAAAACTGTCATTTTTTGTTACATTTAAATTTTAGTCTTTTGGGAATAATTAAACCATCATTGCAAAAAAAAATTAGATTAAGATGATTACCATGGAACAGAAAATTTTGAAAAAACTATAACCAAAGAGGTGATTACAAAGTACCTGAAAAGGAAATGCAATCTACTTTTATACACATACCAGGAATTAAAACCAATTAGGTGGAAGTGGGGGACTATTTTTTTTTTTTTGAAATTAGAAACTAAAAGGAAAAACCCTACAAACTCTGACCTCTAAAATAAGTGGAAGAAAATAATTGTCCTATCACTTACCTACTATTAAAGAAAATGTTAGTAATCTGTTAATTATGTTTTCTACCAAGTTGTCCATTTCCAAAGATAACTGGAAAAAATCAGTTATTTAAGACTTTGAAATTATAATCAAATTCTAAAAAAATATGCTCAAAGCCATTTTCAAGTCATCAGATATAAGCACCAGGTAAAATTAAGAATTCATAGTAATGCCTCGAAAGGCCTATCATCCTATGTTTAAAAAAATAAGCTTAATTCTTTAAAAAGCTTAAATATGTGCTGTGCCTTAACTCAACTCTTAAATTAGCACTGTAATAAAACACATATCATTTGTATTTTAATTTTCCCTGGCATTTCACAACAGTGAGTTTTAATACCCCATTTTCATTCCCACATGATGTCTTTCTCTATGACTTATGATATGCCTTTACATTTTCCTATGAAATTAAAAGTAAATTCTCTAAATTTATGGAGATGTAATTGTAATAACATTTGAATCAAGTAAGGCAAATACTTACTATTGAAATACAAATCAATTGTTAATTTGACTTTGGCTTGCTTAATGAAATTGAAATTTGACATAGAATTTATTAGTAACTGTAGAGATGGTTGCAAAAATTACATTGTTAAAATTGTCAAGATTTAATGCAAATAAGTAACTGATTTAAAGGTTTTGTTCTCATTGGTAGAGTTGAGATTGGTACTTTTCATTTGCTTAATTAATCCATTAATCTATTTTATCTTCTATAGTGCATGTTATATAGTTGATTCTTTTATTCATTTTACTAAGGTGTCTACCAGGTGACCTGATTGTTATGATTTATTCATTAACTGCAACAAAACACTGCTAATTGCATTATGTCCATTATCTTTTGGCTTTACTATTATATACATAACTAGTTTATGACTATTTTTCTTGCATAATTAATTAAATGAACTACGAGTTCAGATTAACTTGAAGAGGCACCATGAATCTATGTAAAAAGAGTATTTCAGAAGAGCCCTCCTAATTATAAGACTTCTAACCCTAGGTCAATCACTTAACCTCTTTGAGACTAATTTCCATTCCACCTATAAAATAGGTTTATGGAGATAGCTCTGTTGATTTATGGATTTTGTCAGTTTTGCATATTGGAATATGTATGAGAAAATATACTGAACTTTATGAATTTAGTGAACTTAATATACTATTGTTATTATTATTACACTGATATAAAATTTCTTACTATGCTATCTTAAATTTCAAAATGAGATTATAGATCAAAGGCAAGTTCTGTGATTATTGAAAACTTAGGTAGTGAAACTCTCCTGTTATCATTTGGAAAGGAAAGACTGAGGTTAGATATGTTGATATTTTTAATAACTAGGTTAGGAATGGATACAACATATACAGAGCAGAGATGGACAGCATTTTTCACAGAGCAAATAGCAATACTACAGACTTTACAGGCAAAGAGGCAAATTTAGGACATTATTGTAGGTACTTATTGATCATTCAAGATATTTTTAAAAAACACATTTTTAGCTGGTGGATGATTGAAACCAAGTGGTGGTAGACAGGGGGTGGGAGCAGATTGGTCCATGGACAATTATCTGCCAACCATGACATAAAGCACAGTTTTCTACATTTAAAAAAGTTACTTCTCCAGAACTTCTTTTGAAAATCATACCATTGAATCATTCTTTCATAGAAATGATTTTTCTGCATTTACTTGATTGTCATGGGAAAATGCTAGAAGTTTTGCATGATGGATGCATGTAGAAATAACGGAAACTGCAATTTTTATTCACTTTGTAATCCCAAATTTTAATAAGGAAATGGATGTATCAAAGAATCTGAATTTTTTCTTTGTGGGGACATTCTAATTTAGTAGATTCTAATAGAACAGTTGTAGTTGAGAAAGATTTTCACCTCTAGAACTCTTTCCAAAAGTTATTAACTAAAATAGATAATAAGCACTTAATTCACCTGGAAAATAAGTCTCAATATGATAAAAAGATATTTGCTTATCAATAGTAATTTTTTTAATCATTCTGCAGTGTGGAAAACAAATGCGCTGTTATACTATTTATAGCCAGTCGTTTTCGTCACAGAGTTATGACTGATGCAGGAAATGTATTAAGTCCATCACATACAATAACTGTTGCTGACATTCTCAAAAGGAACCAGAATGTAGTTTTCTGATGAACTGAAATGCTGAGTAGATATTTAAGAGATTTTCAAGTTGTCTTACAATTTGAGTTTTATCTGGAGAGAAACTTTTAAAATCACCCCTAAACAGTCTTATTTGGTATACATTTATCTCTCTTGCATACATATTGGTGTTTAAATATGCATAGCATTATTACCATTATGTAGACAATATTGCCATTGGCTCTTGCCAGTCTTGGCTTCCCTTTTAGCATAAGACTTAACTCAGCGTACCATGCATAGCAAAATGGTATGGGGCTTTTTAATCCTATAGACTGGTAACTGCTAGAAACAAGGAATCTGGTTTAAGGGGTTACTCCTGTGGTTTGGACAGTAAAGTGGACTGCGTTGGAAAGCTTTGAACAATTAGGGCTGTAATATTAATAATATTTAAATAGGTATTCTTTTAAAAAGTCCTTTCAAAGACTTTTAGACTATGAAATATGAAAGACATTGATCTTCTGTGGTCTAGGTACAGGTGAGACACTGTAAATTGCAAAAAAAAAAATAACCCCAATTTAACTAATTAATTAAAGAAATGGGTATTAAATCCCTAGTATATTTCAAATACTGCGCTGGATGTGTAGGGTTTTTCTGTGAAATCATTCAGACATACAACCTTAAGGAGAAGCAAACATTCTAACAGAGGCTTGGGGCTGTTGGTCTCAGCCTGGGCAGCCCAATCACATTTTAAGTAACCATGGAGATGAAGAGAATTTGACATACTCTTCCTGGTCTTTGTTTTGCAGTCTGCTTTCTGAGTGACTTCTGACTATGATTCTTGCTCCCATCTTTGATCTGTTCTTGGGTTTTCTTTGGCTACTACTTTCCCCCACTATGCATAGACCCTAAAGCACAGCCTCTCCCTTCTATTCTAATTTTATTGGTCATCATAGCTCCCTGGTGTTGGTAAAAGATATATTAATTCCATGGTATAAATGGAATTTTCTAAATAGTATTGCTGTATTACCTTCCTTTTAGAGCTGAGCAAAAGAAAATAAATGGAAAATGTATCTTTGATAGCAAATATTAACTTAACACAAACTCTAATGATCAGGATAATGGATATATGTTTTATATGGTTATCTAATTTGAATGAGAGAGAGAACAAGCAGGAGGGGGGCAGAGTGAGAGGGAGAGCGAGCGAGAGAGAGCAAAGGAGTGGCAGGGAGAGAGGGAGAGAGAGTCCCAAGCAGGCTCTGCGCTGATAGCATGACGTGGGGCTTGAACTCATGAACTATGAGAACAAGAACTGAGCTGAAATCAGTAGTTGGATGATTAACTGGCTGAGCCACTCAGGCACCTCAGGTAAATTATATTTTTAATTACTGAATGTATCATCTTGAGCAAAATATGACCAGTTTCTCCAATACTTATAAAGTGGATTGAGGAGCAAATAAATCAAAGAGATTATCCTCTCTATTAACAACATCGATCCTGGTGAAGCAATGAGAAAGGATATTTCTGATAAGAGACAACCTAGAAAACTGATTCCCATATGATGAGACTATCAATGCACACCTTGCTTATTTGGATAAAATGTTGAAGAACAAATTTTCTCCATAAAATATTAAATTTGTGGCTCAGAATAATTCACATAATGGTCTGAAATGGTTTATCCTTTTACATTTTTGAAATAAAAAATGGAGAAAATGTATATTGTGAATGTTTTCTTATATGGGACCAGGTATAAAGTGATAATAATAGTAAACACTAAAACTAAAACAAGAAAGATTACTTTTCTTTTTTTCTTTTTTTAGATTGTGGGGAAAATGAGTTTTAGGTTGATGACTAGCTGGAGATAGGATATCAGCTCAGAGAAATCTGGGCATTGATACTGCTTTTATAGTCTTGGTGTAAATAGGAAAACAGAATCTGGTTAAAATACAAAATCATAAAAAGTTATTATTTTGAATCTTTACTATTTGAAGATGTTTGTTACCAAGTATTGGATAACTGAAATAAAGGCCAAAATAATTTACAGTAGAACATAATAAAATTTAAATTAATTTTCTTTAAAGAATCTACACTTAGTAATGACCACAAAAAAAAACACAAAACCTTCATTTCCTCTTGCTCTCAGGGGCCATGATTATTTCTGATAGTTTTGACTAAATGAAATCAGTAAATTAACATAACATTACAGGGATATACCTGTGTGTGTGTATGTGTGTGCGCGCGTGCACAGGTGTATGTTTTCTCTTCTTGCTGACTTATAGGCTTCATTATGGATTTAATATGTGTTCTGATCAATGTGCCCCATATTGAATGTTGGTTATTATTAGAATAAATCAAAAGTGATGCCCCAGGGATAATATTTCCCCCCGTATCTCCCAAATTATTTTCCTAAGTATCTTTGCTAGGGGAAAAAATATTTTCTGCTCCTTCTTACTAATCATGGTTCTCTTAACTTGTCCCAACAGAGTTCAGATAATGTCTTTTTTATGCTTTTTCTCTATGGAAGCATAATATTAATTTCCATTTATTTAAACTTTACATGTCATATTCTATTGAATATGTTGACAATTGCTTTTCTGTTCACTCTTGAGTTTGTGAGACTTGTCTATAAATATCAATAGCTGTTTGTTCACTTCCAAAATGGTGAAAATGGTATGTCTTATTTGTCAATTCTCTACTTGATCTCTCCTAGTGCTCATATGGAAAAGTTTTCCTAGTGTCTATACACAGAACTGGAATCATAGGACTTGATTTGTGTACATGTTCAATCAATAATGGCAAATAGTTCTTTCAAGTAATTGTACCATTTTATGATCAAAACAGAAGCACATGTATATTCGTGTTTCTGCATGTCTTCACCAACCATTGGCATTATCAGACTTTATGGTTTTGTTTCTTCTATCTGGTGTCTGGCAAATGTATCTTACTGCTTTATTATATTTTGTTGATATATGCATATACAATTGTTTATATTTTTCTCTATATATTATTCACATATACACAACAGTGTTTGGGTGTGTAGGGCATACAGTAAAAATAAAAACAAGTGAGTTGTACTAATAAACATCACATTCAAATGAGTGTTTAACTGTGATAGGCATGGAGGAGTGTGACTCTGGAGAAAAGTTGCTTGCAGGATATAGATCTTACATACACATGTGCAAGATTTTGCTTTTTAAATTAAATATCTAAGGGTGTATATTAGCATTACATTATTAATGCAGTGTGTTACATTAACTTTACACTTTTTGAGAACTTGAGATATTTAAACTTTTAATTTTATGAAAGCAGTACATGAACGATCATTGTAGCAGACACCTTGTCCATCCTTGCCTAGATCTTACCAGGAAAACTGTCAACTCATATCATTTCTTTTCCAGTCTTTCTTGCTGCCAAAGAGGGACTGATAGCCATGTTGTGACAGTATTTCTGGGAGATTCTGGGAGATAGTTTCTTTGTTAACGAAAGAAATGAGCCATGGAGACAGGGGTTTTGCCACCCTGTCTGGCTTCCCTACTGTTTGGTTGCAGATATAGTTGTGGTACCTAAAGATACAGCAGCCATCCTGCTATCAAAGGTTAAGAAGAGTTTGTTGTTATATTTGAAAACTGTTGAACAGCCCCTGGATCACCAATCTCTGATTTTTTTGCTGAATATATCATACATTTCTTACTGATTAAAGTCATAGTTATTTTATGTTTCTGTTCTTATGGTTCAATGCTTTATAATTTATGAGGGTTGAAAAATTTGGAAATAGAATATATTAAGGACAATTAATGCTAAATTTAATCTCACACCTACATACTTCTGTATACTGCTTGCCAACTTAGGTCATTCCACTTAGATTTACTTTAGTTTCTCTGACTTTTCTCCCATATCCTCTTTTCTTAGAAAGTCCTCTTATGTGGACTGATCTCTCTTTAGGGAATTCATATCAATCATATCAGAAGCAACATTATACATTATGATGCTTATGTGAAAACTGGCTGAGACTTGCCTAGGAAATCTAAGAGATTTACTGACAACCTTCCACATGTGGGCACACACAGTTCCATGTAAATGTCACAGCTCATTAACTAATATTGATCATTCCTAAGATAACTTGGGTTAGATTTCATCTCTGATAAATCTTTCCATATATATTTGCAGCTGTTCTGATGTTAGTAGATTTCCTCACTAGTTGACATGCTTCCTCTCCTCCTAAAGCAATCCCCTTTACTCTTCCAGCCATTTACACTTATACCTATTAATTCTACATTTCTTATTTGAGATCTATGCATGTATCAGTCCCAATTTTTAATCAATTTGGAGAACACTCAAGTTTTCTGCATGTGCCCTTTTGGTGACAACCATAACACACAACCTAAAAGCTAAAAAGAAGTGTCAGTGTACCATCATCATGAGCGTATTGCAGCGTAGCCATAGGTATACTTTTGTTTAGTCAGCTCTGCTGACCTCCTGGTGGCCAGTCATGATCTTAGTGAGCTATCATTCATGTAGCAGCACTTCCATGACCCCTTGCAGCATGCCAGGGGTCAGTAGAGGTATAAGCTGATGGGCAGCATTCTGATGGAAGATAGGAGGTAGATCTCTTCCTGCTACAGTCTGAGGCTTGGCCACCTGAACACAACCTATCTTCCTTCAACACAATGTAGTTATCAACCCAGTGGACTTCCATTGATGTTGATCTCCTTTCCATTAAGTTCCATTTATTCTACATGTGCCCCCTGAGATTTTTTTTTAAAGTAATACTACTGCTAAATATAGGTTATGTGCTGATTACTTATCAACTGGAAGCTCATTTTTAATGCCTCTGAACATGTGAATTTCTGTCTGTCAAACTCAGAGAAGCACTTTTATCAGAAATGTTTGAATATGGGTTGGTGTCTGGCCTGAGAGGTGATCTTGGCTGTGGGTGTTCCATGAAATGAGTCTTCTCCTTGAATCCTATTACTTTAGGAGAATTTATTCTAGATTAAAATTCCTAAATTCATTTATTTCATTATTTTTCATCCACCACATAGACTTTATGTTCTGGATTTTAACCACCATCATTATTAGTTTGATGATGCTGATGGTCATTATCTGCACAGTAATGTAGATAGGCATCATATATTTCCTAATTTCAGAAATGCTCCTTCCTAGACTTTTTTTTTTTTTTAATACCCAATTGTCATGAAGTAGTATTGGCTTTTCCCCATGCACATTCCAGCTTCTGTTCTCTCAGCCTGGACTTAACTGACCCCCTTGGTCACTCTATTCCATATAATATGATGGTTTTAGCCATATTTTGGTCATTTTCACATTTTCATTGTTTGATTAGTAGAATTCAGTAAAATAAACAGAACCTACTCTAACTATTTTAATAGCAGACTTAAGTACTTAAATAATTCTTTGAAGGACTCTATTCTGGGCTTTTTTGAGTGATCACGTCACAACTAATTCTTTAGGGGAACAACTTGCTTTCAGGCTGTCACTGGAGCTAAGTCAACATCAAAAGCCATAGTGCAATGACCTCTCATACTCATAAGGTTAGAGCATGGACTTCCAAAGCCACTGGCCAGAGATTAGAGAGTCACATTAGAATGCTGGAACAATTGCAACTGTCTCTTGACACAAGGAACTGGGGAATGGACATGACATCAGAATGCTGCCATAGGAAACTTTCATCTCTCTGAGAACGAATGGCTGGAGATAATTATACCCCACGTCTGCCTTCCTTATATCTCAAGAATGCTTCTAATTAGAAGGACTTAATTCACATCTGAAACTGATTAGAGAGGGAAATGTAGTGTTCAATAATCATTAAAAATTGCAGGATGGTTGAATCACATTGAGATACCAAAAGTATCTACTATAGGTAATTATGCTCTTAGTTTTTCTTAATATAATAAATAATATATAGCAGCTCTAAAAGTATCATTTTTCATGAGTTCATTGACAGACATTTTTAATTCTCATTGACATCAGCCCTCGCTGAATATAGGCTTCTGCTTTCAGAAAAGAGTGCACTGGCTGCCAGAGTTTCTCATGAGCTCACATTTGGATGGGACATGTTATTGCAGCACAGCAATAGCTGTGTATGGATGGTATTGAAGGAATGTACTGGGTAATATGAAATTAAAACAGATGGTGAAATTTTAAGATAGTAGCCAATTTTTTAATATTACCATCAACTTATTTTTTTCAAATTGTCAGTAGAATTAATTATCTCAGAAGATATTTATTTACGCAATAGTAGGAAGAAAGACACATACATGTTTTTCATAGATGACTGTGGATACGATTGAGTTTCTAAATAGATTTTGAATCTCATAGAGGAGACCATTGATCTGAAATTCAATGACTGCAGAAATTATTGATTTACAAAATACTACTTATTTTACTGTATAGTTTTATGTCTTATTTCCAGAAATATTTAAGTGGTTTTCTGAATAGATTGGTAGGACAATATATATATATGATGATGGCCCTAGGCAATTTCAGACTTATCTTATTATCAATGAGTTTTTAAATCATTGAGCAAAATGATTACCATTTTAATGATTTTGGAGTCACAGTTAAAAGCAAATGACCAAGATAATGAAAATATTTTCATGCATGTTTTGTTGGTCCTTGATCAAAATGTTTTATGCTGAAAATATTAAGCATGTACGATATTTGTAAAATAAACAAATGATCTAATATGGATTCAATTACATACTGGTTTTATACACATTGCCTCATTTTTTGCTATGGGCAGTAAATTTATATAACATCCCTAAAATTATAACCATTGTAAAAAATAAAAATGAAAAGAAAAATTGCTAGTGACTACAGATTTTCACAAGTGATTGAAAATTCAATGATTCATAATGACTTGGCAAATTCATGAGTAGTAATTTAATAAAAAAATTATTGCTGAAATAATTACGTGTTTAGTTAATTTCCATAATATTCCTAAAATCTGTTTGCTTTGGACATTATTGAGTTGTTATCTCAATCAATGCATGATTCTGACTCAAATTTTTTATAATAAAGGAACTAAAGTAGTCTCACCGATGAAGTCTCACCGATGATTAATTTAAAATAAATTCAATTACTTTTATGTAATGTATAAAAACATCAAACTTAAGGGTAATTATGCTTATCACTCATTTTGGATATTGCTCAGAGTTTTCAAAGACTTTAAACATTAAAAAAATAATATTTATTTATTTCTGAGAGAGACAGAGTGTGAGCAGGGGAGGGGCAGAGAGAGAGGCACACAGGATCCAAAGCAGCCTCCAGGCTCTGAGCTGTCNGGTAGGTGTACAATTTACATTTACAGAATGGACTCGTTGTGATTGTTTAAGCAAGCTGGCGACCAGAGTTAGGTCAGTGTTCTGGGGAAGAAAGAGAGAAAAGAGAAAGAAGAAGAAAAAAAGAAAGAGAAATGAAAGGGGGGAAAAAAAGAAAGGAAAAAAAAGGAAAAAAACAAAAACAGGAAAGAAAAGGAAAAAAAAAAGGGAGGAGGGCACCTCTCAGGCAGGGATGGGCGTGGCGGGNATCTGTCTAGGGCTCATCTGGGTGGCTCAGTTGGTTAAACATCTGACTTTGGCTCAGGTCATGGTCTCTGGGGTCTTGAGTTTGAGCTCCACGTTGGACTTTCTGCTGTCACCATGGAGATCCTCTGTTCTCGTCTCTCTCTCTGTCTCTTTCTCTCTCTCTCTCTCTCTCAAAAAAAATAAACTTTAAAATAAATGCACATGGAAATAAAAAAGCAGAGAAAATGAAAGGATTTTAAAAAGATACAGAATTGTGGCACCTGGGTGGATCACTCAGTTGAGCATCCAACTTGGGCTCAGATCATGATCTCACAGTCTGTGAATTTGGGCCCCACATTGGGCTTTCTGCTGTCAGCATAGAGCCCACTTTGGATCCTCTGTCCCCTTCTGTAACTCCCCTGCTTCACATGCGCTCTCTCTCTCTCTCTCTTTCTCTCTCAAAAATAACATTTAAAAATACACAATTGAATGTATGTATGGGGTTTAGAAAGACAAAATCGGGTGTAGGAAGATGCAACTAAAATAATGAGAAGAGAAAGAGAAAGAGGAGGGCTTTATCATTCATTTTATTGTCAGCATGTCTGGGTGAATTGTTAATTATATTTTGGATAATGTATTAGTTTCTCATTGTTACTCTAAAATATTGCCAAACCTGATGTCTAAAAGCAACAAAGATTTACCATTTTATATTTCTGGGTATTGGAAGTCCTCAATGGGTCTCAGTGGATTCAAATAAAAATATTGGCACGTCTAGGTTCCTTCCAGAGGCCCTAGGGGAGAATCCATTTCTTGGTTTTTCCAGTCTTTGTGGGCTCATGACCTGTGCCTTATTCAGAGACAGGAATTGCTAATTGGGTCTTTTTTTTATATAGCATTTCTGACACTGATGCTGCTGACTCCCTCTGCCTCATAAGGACTCATGATTACGTTGAGTCCACCCAGATAGTCAAGGATAATCGCCTTATTTTAATGTCTGCTGATTAGCAACCTCAATTCCATTTCCAACCTTATATTGCCGTATAATATAATGAATTCCTAGATTTCAGGAATATGTTATGGATATGTTTGGGGAGTCCCTGTGCTGTCTAAAAGAGGCATGCTATATAGAAATCTCTTATATTCAATACATCAGTAATTTAAAAATTCTCATGGTGAAAATAACAACTATCGTCAGGAGGGGAAAAAATAATATGAGCAGAGAGTGAGGGATGAACGTGATAAGTGTGGGAGTCCCCAAACCTCTCTAATAAGCCTTATAATAAGGAAGGAAGGAAGGAAGGATAAAAGAAAGAAAGAAAAAAAGAGAAAGAAAGAAAGAAAGAAAGAAAGAAAGAAAGAAAGAAAGAAAAGGAAAAAGGGAATGAGGAGGGAGAAAGGGAGGAAAGAAGGATCAGATGATTATCTCAGGGACAGATATATTCAATAATTTCCATATAAGTAGAATGTTTAACTTTATAGTGCTTAAAAAGCTGCTAAGCATAAGAATATTATAGTCTCATTTCTAAAAATATACTTAAGATGTAGTAATACCACCAATAAATAAAATAACCTGTAATAAAAAATGAGCCATTTCAAACTTATTGGATCTGTAAAACTTTGAAAACATTCTGCAAAATGATTCTATAGAAAAATGCAAATAATTTCATGCTTTATAATGACAGGCACTTAATTTTTGGATGCATCGTGGAACTATAGATGTTGGAATGTTAAAAAGTCTCTGTCTCTATTTATTAAACCTTATTTATTTATTTTAATTTCTAGCTCTACAAAGAGTATAATTTCAAATACCAAGAGTCAGAACTCTGGGATAGGAAATGCATATGTTTACTTTTTTGTACTATGTGTTTTAATGGCATCATTTAAACTCTAATTATGCATGAAATTATATTGGATTTCTCGCTAAACGCAAAGGAAGAAATGTTTTCATGATTCATTCTTTCTTTGGTAAACATTTCTAAAACTGTATTGCTGATACAGCTCATCAACTAAACCTTATGAGAAATGAAATGTATGGGAGGAAAACACTAATTAGGGAGATTTTCTTTCCCAAATACACATGTGGAACTCCTATTAATGTCAATCACAAGGAGATGCGTTTCTGCCGAATACCCCTAGGTAAGAACACATCTTCCCTGTCTTTCCAATTATAAGCACGACATTTTTTTTTTAATTGTTAACAAGCTGCATCACATTCTAAATCTAAAACTTTGGTTCCTTCAAAAAGACTATCTGATATAAGCTGAAGATGATATTTATGTTATGAAATGCAGTTTTCAAAAGTGATTTTGAATTAATTTGTTTTATACTGGTTTTATATTCACTAAACTCCATTGTTTCTGTAACTGAACTTTCCATTGAATATCAGCCAAGATTTACCATTAGTTTCATGGGAAAGTAGCTCACTTGATTCTTTATGTGTTATTTTTAAATGATTATGTTTGAACTGAGCGCTACAATGTAGACTACACAGGTGTTCTCCATAATCTATAAACACCACAGTGCACTAATTTAATATATAATTTACTGAATATGTAGAGATTTCACCATGCTGTGGTAAATGTGTAAAATCATTCTCAATACTACACAATATATGAATGCAAACTGTTATTCTTGCTTAGAACAAAAAAGAAGAGTGAGCAAAAAAGCAGCAGTGTGTCCTACCATAAATACACTTAACTCTGCTTATCAGCTAATCCTTAAAACATATGTAAAAAATATATAAAATCATATCAACAAATATTAATTTCTCTACAGATAGTTAAAATTACTTCCAGTAATTCAGATAGACTGTGTTGTGTATCATATGGCATATTAAGGTTGCCAGAGAAACAAAATAATATTTTAACATATATAAATATAAATATAAGTGTATATCCTATTATATAGGCTGAGAAGTTCTATAGTCTTCCATCTGCAAGCTGGAGAATAGGAACACCAGTATAAAATTAAGTTTGGGTCTGAAGTCCTGCCAGAAGCTCCTATGATGAGGGCAGGAGAAAATGGATGGGTGTCACAGGTAAATAAGGGACAGAGAGTTTGTTCTTTTGCCTTCCTGTTCTATTCAGACCCCAAAAGGATTGGTTGGTGTTCACCCACATTGTGAGGGTCTATCTTCTTTACTCAGTCTACTAATTCAGATGCTAGTTGACTCTGGAAAAACCCTAACAGATACACCCAAAAATAATGTTTGCCAGCTCTCTAGGCACCCCTTATCCCAGTCAAGATGACACATAAAATTAACTATCACCCATGGTGACTCCAAAATATTACAGGCTCAAAAATTCCAGAAAAATTCCAGGGCAGATGCAGTGATCATGATAATGTTTGTGGTTTATATGGATTATAGGGATGATGGCAAAAATGGACTTAATACATCATTGAAGGAGGTAAGATCTAGAGTCAAACTATTTGAGTTAAAACTTATTTCCAAATATCTTCCAAGCATAAGCCATATTACACTCTTTTATATCCTTTTAGTAAATCACTGAGTTAAATTATTCAACAAAGTACATAAAAGCATTGTGCAGATATTTTATCTTGATTCTTTCTACCTCACCAATATGTGCTTAAAAATTTGAGTATCTTTACGGTTGACTATTCAAAAGAGGTTAGGTGGTTTAAAAAGTGATTGGATGGATTTTTGGTTTTAGTTCCAATGTGTAAAGATCTTGGAAGTTATCATTCCCATCTTCACAACATGAAAAATTTGGACAAATTGACCTATCAGAGACTGTCCTTTCAGAGAAATGAATTTGCAGGGAAAAATATGACACCAAAATCTGGAGATGGAAAAAAAAAAAAACTGAAGACAGGAAAATCCAGAGAATCATAACCAATATCTGCCTCCCTGGAGCACAAGCTGCTAGAGTTATACGTTTGTACAGACATTTAAATGGAAACTTTGGCAAGCTGCTGGAGGCTTTGTGAAGACTAGCCTGAGAATGAGACATTTCAGGGGCTGCAATCTTAGGAAGCATCTTATACTCTCATTAGTTTTATCTCTAGGAATCCCGTGAGGATGTCATGCTTAAGAGCGAGGAAATATCCCCTGGTGACTCTGGCAGTTTAGGGAAAGAGTAATCTTTGTAAAATAGGACCAGGACCTACTCTAACAGCAAAAGTATGTGTTCCAAGAGGGACAACTTCACCAGAAACTTGTTTCAGAGCTATAGGGGAAAGGCATTCCTCTCATTTGGTTAAAAGTAATGAAATGGAGAAAGAATTAACATGTTAAAATTTCAGAAAAAGCTGATTTAGAACAAGGAAAATTACTGGAGATTAAAAATATATTCTATAATAATAAAGTTGTCAGTACTCCCAAGAAGTTATATCAATCCTAAATCTGTATGCACCTAACAATAGAGGATAACAATGCACAATGCGAAAACTGATAAAACTACAAGAAGAATAGACAAGTATATTACTATACTTGGAGACTTCAACACCTTCTGTAATTGGTATATCAAAGAGGCATAATCAGTAAGGATATAGTTGACCTGAATAGCACTATCAACCAACTTGATCTAATTAAAATTTATACAGTATACTATCTAACAACAAAAGAAAATAAACTACTTTCAAACATGCAGAGAATATTCACTAAGGTAGAACTTATTTTGGCCATAATGTCTTAACAAGTCTGAAGTAAAAATCTGCAAAATATATTCTCAGACAGCAATAGACTTATCTAGCAGTCAACAGAAAGGTAGCTAGAAAATCCCCAAATACTTGGCAATTAAATAACACACTGCAAAATAGCACATAGACCAAAGAAAATGTCTGAAAAGAAATTTAAAGTATTTTGAACTAAATTAAAATGCAACAATACAATACTATGCAATAACAAAGGCAGAAAGGCAGTGCTGGAAAATTTATAATGTTACATGCGTAGATTAGAAGTGAGAAAGATCTAAGATCATTACCTTCGGCTTCCCTGATAGGAAATTAGAGACAGAAGAGAAATTTAAGCCAAAAACAAGTAAAAGAAAGGAATTAATAAAACTTAGAGCAGTAACCAATAAAACTGAAAATAAGAATTCAATAGAAAATATCAACAAAATCAAAAACTGTTTATTTGAAAAGATCAGGAAAACTGATAATCCTCTAGCCAAACTATCCATCAAAGAAATAACTGTTAATATCAGAAAAGAATGAATAGTTGTCATTGCTGATCCTGTGAAAAGAAAAAAAAAGCAATAATAAAGAGATACAATGAATAATTGTATGTCCACAATTAAATAATTTAGAAAAAAATGGAACAATTCCTTGATGGACATAAACTACCAAAACTCATACAGGGACGAACAACTTACCTAAATAGTCCTATATTTATGAAACACGTTTAATCAATAATTATTTAAATAAACTTTCAAAAAAAGTAATCAACTGGTCCATACAATTTAACTAGTGAGTTCATTGAAGAAAGAAATTATATCAATTCTCCACAAAATAGAAGCAAAGAGAACACTTCCTAATATATTACATGAGGCCAGCATTACCAAACACTAAAATCAGATAAAGACATTACAAAATTGGAACACTATAGAGCAATATCTCTCATGAACATAAGCTCAAAGATCCCCAACATAATATTAGCATATTGAATTAAAAATGCATAAAGAGGGGTGCCTGGGTGGCTTAGTCCATTGAGTGTCTGACTTTGGCTCAGGTCATGATCTCACGGTTTGTGGGTTCGAGCCCTGCATCAGACTCTCTGCTGTCGGCTCACAGCCCCGAGCCTGCTTCGGATTCTGTGTCTCCCTCTCTCTCTGCCTTCCCTCACTCACGCTGTCTCTCTCTCAAAAGTAAATAAACATTGTAAAAAAAAATGTATAAAGAGGGGGTCCTAGGTGGTTTAAGCATCTGACGCTTGATTTCAGCTCAGGCCACGATCTCATAGTTCATGAGATCAAGCCCCGTGTCAGACTCTGTGCTGACAGCATGGAGCCTGCTTGGGAATCTCTCTCTCCTCTCTCTCTGTCCCTCCCCTCCTCTAGCACATGCTCTCCTGCTCTCTTTCTAAATAAATAAATAAATAAATAAATATTATATGTATATATATAAACTTATAACAAAAATAAAAAAGGGGGAACCTGGGTAGCTCAGTTGGTTGAGCATTCGACTTAGGCTCAGGCCATGATCTCATGGTTTGTGACTTTAAGCCCTGTATCAAGCCCTGTGCTGACAGCTCAGAGCCTGGAGTCTGCTTCAGAGTCTGTGTCTCCCTCTCTCTCTGCCCCTCCCCTGTTCATGTTCTGTCTGTCTCTCAAAAATGAATAAACATAAAAAATTAAAAACATAAATATCTATAAAGAGAAGTATACACAACAAAGAATTTTATTCCAAGTATTCAAGGCTGATTGAACATTCAAAAATCAATCAATGTGATCAACCACATGCACAGACTAAAGAAGAATCTACTGATCATATCAATGAACACAGGAAAAGCATTTGACAAAACCTAATATCTATCCTTGACTAAAATTTTCCTCAAACTAAGAAAGAAAGGAAACTTCCTCTGTTTGCTAAAGAACAGCTAAAAACAAAACAAAACTATAGCTAACTTCATAGATAATTGTGAGAGATAGACAATTTCTCCTTAGATCAGAAACAATTCATGTCCAATCTCTTCACTCCTTCCAAATATCCTACTGGAATTCTTAGCTGGTACAATAGGCAACAACATAAAAGGGAAATAGAGGAATACAGATTAAGAAAGAAGAAATAAAATTATCCCTATTTGTAGATCATATAATCTAGAAAATCCAAAAGAATAAACAACAAAAGCTCTAGAAATAATGGATTGTAGAATACAGAGTTAATGTACAAAATCAACAGTTTTACTATATACTGGCAATAACTGATTGAGATTTGAAAAGAATAACTTCATTAATAAAGCAGCCTGAAAAATGAAACAGTTAAGTGTTGATCTCATAAGACATGTGTAACATCTGTATGTGAAAAGCAGTAAAACACAGATGGAAATTATCAAAGAAGATATAAATAAATCAAGAGATACTCTCATTCACCCATCGGAAGATGCACTGTTGTCAAAATGTTGTTTCTTCAATGGTGCTGAACAAGTAGACATCTGTATGGGGAAAAAAAATCTTGGCACAGACTTTACATCTTTCACAAATAGTAACTCAAAATGGATCATAGACCTAGATGTAAAATGCACAATTATGAAAATTCTTTAAAAAATAAGAAAATATCTACATTACCTTGAGTTTGCTCATAATTCCAACAGCATAATCCATGAAGGAAACATTGATAGGCTGGATCTTATTAAAATTTTAAACTTCTGCTCTATAAGACATGACATTAAGAGAATGGAAAAACAAGCCACAGACTGAGAGAAAATACTATAAAATAAATGTCTAATAGAGGACATGTATCCGTAAGATTCAAAGAATTTACAAAACACCCCAAACAATACTAACACAAACATCCTCATTAAATTTACTATCCTAACACAGGATGTTGATAATTGAGGATACTGGATATAGAGTATATGAGGACTTTCTATACTACCTTCACAATAACTCTGTAAAACTATATTTCTTAATTTTTAATAGATCATTACAAAAGAAAGTAATTCAAGAGTTTGAAGAACAATTAAGAACAACCATCCACTCCCTCTAACTTCTCACTCATTATCGTGGAAGAATTGGGGCCTGCCACATAGCAGAGATGGAGGAAGAGAAGGACATTACCCAAGCAATCACAAGAAGATGGAGCAAACAGCTTTGCCATGATTGACCCAGAGCTGCATGTCAAACACTTATGTGAGTCTGTGCAGTGACACAGAGTCATAAAATATCCATAGGTATAGACATAGAGATTGATGAAGATTTCTGGGTCTCTGAAGTGAAGATTCTGAAGCTCAGAGTGGAGCAATCAAGACTAGATCAAATTCAGATCTTAGCTCTGAATAAATGAATTTTGTCCTAAGCAGGTCACCTATAAATTATAATATATAAACATAACAGTAAACTATGGGTTAAATATATAGAGAGAGGTGCCTGGGTGGCTCAGTTGGTTAAGCATTGGACTCTTGATTTTGGCTCAGGTCATGGTCTCATGGTTTCATGTGTTTGAGCCCCATGTTGGGTCTTGCTCTGACAGTGTGGAGCATGCTTGGGATTTGCTGTCTCCCTCTCTCCCTGTCCCTCCTCCACTTGCACTGTCTCTGTGTCTCAAAATAAATAAATAAACTTTAAATATATATGGAGAGAGACAGAGAGAGAGAGAAAGGAAGAAAAAATTAGCTAGGAAGGATACTTCATAAGTATTGATCGTGTGAACCAACATATATCCTAAATTGTGAATCTAGTTTGACAATACTATCCACAAATCAGTGGGAAAACACTAATGAAAAGACATTTAAGTTGAAAACTTTTATGTTTTAAGTGATTTTCTCTAAGGTAGCACATTTGTAACTGGGTAAGAGAAGAATGAGCATAAGAGGAAAACAGAATGGCTGTTTGCACTTACGAGAAATGAAGGCATGGGCGATGATACTAAAAGTGGAAACAGGGAAGATGGGCAAGGAGAAAATAATGGGCAGCATCCAGTAACATGGTAAATATAGAGAGCGCAGAGTGAGGGAAATTGTGAAATTAAGGGACCAATTTTCTGTCCTTAACTGTCTTTGGACAGGCTTTCCATGTAGAAAGCAGTACTGGCGCATCATAACTCAGATATTTAAATTATGTTATATTTTGGACTTAATGAGATTGGTCCAGAGGGAAATTCAGGCGATCTTTATGTTGTGACAAAGTGTTCATTAGCCATGGTAATAGCTGATTTTAGAGATCATTTGTTTTTTGTGAAAAGAAAAAATATATATACAATGTGTTTACGTGGTTGTGCTGATGTTCCATTTTGACAATAATTACTACACATTTTGAAGGGAAATTGGTCATTCGTAACTTGTAATGACAAATCTTAATCCTGTAGTAACTGCAAATGTTCTCCATTACATGTGTAATTGGCAGTAATCTGTAGCCATGCACTCGTCCAGAAAGACATCAGTTGAGGACAAAACTCTCATTTCCTAGATGTATAGTGTTCCTTGAAATAAATAGCCTAATAAGTCTAGTTATCGAACTACAAATTCTCTTATAACAATATTAATATGCATTTCTTTACCAAGTCTACATTTACATTCAACTATCTGAAAAGGCTAGGCCATTGGTTTACTGAAATTCTTAGTCATTTATATCGAAGTTAAAGATAGGCACTGCTTTGTGTCTGAGTTTGGTTCTATATCATCTTTTGATGACAGCGTTGTACCTTTAAATCAGTGCTATGTAATGAAGGCTTCATGAATATTACACTCATTCCCCACAACAGTGTGGTCTAGTAACACACAAACTATTTCAGGTCAGTGTTATGACCAACTTCATGAACACAAGAAAATTGCTGCAAGCATGAGAAACACTCCCTGGAACAGGAAAATTCGTGAATATTTCTGGTGGACACCATTTAGTCATGATTGGTCAGTTCTCTTTCTCTCACTCAAAGCAAGCAAGTCTAATATATCCCAGATAACCATAGCACCAAAAATTTTTGTTAAATAGGTTTTTGTTTTCCTTTCTGATTATACACACTTAAACACACATTTTTATACTTTTTAGGTTTTTAAACCATTTTCACAATAACAAATTTGTATGTAGACCTGTAAATATACATTAGAAAAGGCTAAAATTCCTGTGAGTTCCATCCCTAGTAGGATCCCCTGCCTACTTACCAGAGATAATCACATTTATTATTTTGGTGCTAGATCAAAATCTTTTCAGATTTCATTCTAAAGTTTTAGACACACACAGATACACATACACATACTTGCTAAAGTTTAAACGTGTGTGTCTATCTAAATAAAATTTAGAAACTCTTTACAAAGTGTGTGTGTGACATAACCTGGTAACGCCCTTATAATGCACTCTGGAAATAGAAGTGTTTGTGTGTAAAAGAGACCTGTATAAGAATGTCATTACTGTTTTTACTAATGTCATTACTAATTTGCATTGGTTATAATAGCACTTAGAAGTTGAAAATAACCTTAATGCCTATGATTAAAGGGATGGCTGAGATATTCAAGTATTTATGGATATTCTACATTATGAAATAGTATGTAGAAATTAATATTTAACAATCATTCCAAGAAAATAGAGCTTTTGTATATGTGCAAACATGGAAAACTATATGGATGAAAATTATACAAAGGGATACTTGCACATATTTGGATAGAGTTTGTAGGGAGAAAATGACTGTACAGTAGCACCTGAGGCTACACAGGAAGCTCCGGTCAAAAAAGGACATACTTGGTACTTTTGTCAAGCATTTTTGGACTCCTTTTCTGTTATTACATAACAATAAAAATGGAAATTAATATATCATTGCAAGGCGAATGGAAGTTTACATATCAAATAAAAATGTATAAATTGAATATCTCAGATACATGTGAGTTGGGGATGACATGTAATTGATAAGGTGTTAATATCTATATGTTTATATTATCTTGAATTTAACATGTGGTTTCTGGACCAAGGCAGATATCAGTTCAGCAATAACCTCATCAGCCCCACATATGATGAAATATTCAGTTTGGCAAATATGACAGGGGATTTAATACTTGAGGGCAGGATGTGCTCTCATGATAGTTCAAATAATAGAGTGAAATATGAATAATTAGAAGTTTTACTGTACGTTTTCAGCCAAATAAATAAAGACTTCTAGTTACCTACATTGGAGAGGAAGGATAAAGCTTTATTTGCAAATGACATGATCTGGTTGTTAGAAAATTTGAAGGAACACATACACACATTTGCGTGCATGTGCACACACACACACACACCTACTAAAACTAATAACTGAGTGATGCAAGGTTACAGATGAAATCACCTTCATGGATTTGAAAACTCATTATTATCAAGACAGCAGTTCTCAAATTGATCTATAGATTCAACACATTCTTTATGAAAATTCCAGCAGAGTTTTTATAAAAATTGTCAAGCCCTTCTTAACATGCATATAGTAATTCCAGTAATTTAAAATATACAAAATATTGTGAAAAATATGAACAAAGTTGAAGGATCTATATTACCCAATTTCAAAATTTACTATGAACCCACAATAACAACATACTATAGTATTTCTCCAAGGATAGACGTGTAGTCATTGTAAGAGAATTGACAATTCCGAAGTTCCACCTTACCTTTGACAATGATGCCAATCTGGTGGAGAAAGATAGGTGGCTTTTGTTTGTTATTGCTGTTATTGTTTTACAAATGATGTTGAGAAGATTGTATATCCATATGCAAAGAAGTGAATTTATACCTTGGCCTCACATACAAAGTAATTCAAAATGGATCATAGGTTTAAATATAATATCCCAAACTTTAAAATTTCTGGAAGCAAATTTAGAATAAACCCTTTGTGGCCAGGGTAACAAAGAGTTCTTAACTACAACACCAGAGGCCAATCAAGGGGGAAAAAAAAAAAAATTGTACTATCTCAATATTAAAACCTTTGTGCTTCAAAAGACACCAATAAGAAAGTGAAATGACAAACAACAGATTGGGAGCAAATATTTACAGATTATATAATTGAGAGAGAACTTGTATTAATATATATAGAACTCCTATAACTCTGTAATAAAAAAAATCCCAATGAAATATTTGGCAAAACATTTGTATAGATGTATCATTAAGGAAAATATACAAATGCCAATATGCATTTGCACATGAGAACATGCTCAATATCATTAGTCATTAGGAAAACGCAAATTAAAACCACAATGAGATTTCACTTCATACTTGATTGAAAGGCTAATCAAAAAGATGGACAATAACAAGTGTTGGTAATGATGTAGGGAAACGGAAACACCCAGCCAGACATTGGTGGTGGGAATGTAAAATGGTAGCAAACGTTGGAAAATAGTTTGTCAGCCTCTTAAACAGCTAAACATGAATTGAACACATGGTTCAGCAATTCCACTCTGTTTTTATAAATTTAAATACCATTTTATAGGAGCATCTGGGTGACTCAGTTGGTTAAGCATCCAAAATCAACTCAGGTCATGATCTTGGTTTAGGAGTTTGAGCCCCACATCAGGCTCTGTGCCCAAGGCTCGGAGCCTGGAGCCTGCTTCAGATTCTGTGTCTCCCTCTTTCTCTTCCCATCCCCTGCTCCACTCTGTCTCATTCTCAAAAATAAACATTAAAAAAAACTGAAGAAACATTTTATAAAAACAATATAAGCAAATATTATAAATGTCTTCCATGGAGAAGAGCTCCCATCCTCACCTTCTTTTCCAATTATCATTATTCAGAATGGATTTTTATTTCCTATTGCTGAGATATTTCCAAACAATCTATTGGTACCTTTATTCATTATGTTTCCAATTCTGGATGAAAGTTAAACCTTATGTACTTATCTTCCTTCTGTCTCCATATTCAGTTTGCCATCCATGCAGTTATTTGTTACATTATTATTTTTTTAAATGTTTTTTATTTATTTCTGAGAGAGAGAGAGAGACAGTGTGAACAGGGGAGGGTCAGAGAGAGAGGGAGACACAGAATACAAAGCAGGCTCCAGGATCTGAACTAGCTGTCAGCACAGAGCCCAATGAGGGGCTCGAACCCACAAACCGTGAGATCATGACCTGGGCTGAAGCCAGACGCTTAACTGACTTAACTGACCAGGCGCCCCTGTTACATTATTTTTGATTTTTCATTTTCTTTATCTGCCTTCGGAAGCACCGCTATAGAAGTATTCATATTCCAATCCCTTCTTCCACCTCTCCTACTCTTTTGTGCCTCCTGACTGGAAGCTACAGCGTTACTTTTATATTATCAAGATGCTTCTATATTGATTTTCTCATTGGTAGTTCTGGTTACATTTTTATTTCTGTATCATTGCTTGATGCTAAAAATTGTAAATCTTTAAGCAGAGTTTGAGACTATGTAATTTATTTTATATTTATTAATTGTTGTAAAATCAAATGTTTCATCATTACATTCCCTCCTCTGCTTTACCTGGATAATAAAATCAAGATACCTTTGCCTCTCATGGAAGGTGGTGCATGCCATCTAAGTCACATGGATTTATTTGATCCTCAAGGCTCAAATTGTGTCCCAAAATAATTTGTTTCACATTTGAAACCTACCATTCTTGTCGATAATTTTTTATTTTGACTTCGTCATATTTTCTCTCTTTTCCCTTTATTAATAGAAGAATAGTGAACTTTCACATTACTTTTAATTATTCAGGCTTCCAATAGTAACCATCAATCAGTGTTTCTCCTAAGGAATATTTCTCCCAGAATTCCTTGGACTATTGTCCCAAAATAGAGCACTTGTTGTCCAGGCTTCTTTTAGCTCTGGCAGCCTGAGATGTTTTCTGGGCTTAGAGTCTCTTTCGTGAGCCCCGTGACTTCCTCATTCGGAGACTTCTCTATTTATTGCAGGTTTTTCTCAAGCAACTTTCACAGCAAATTGCATGGGAAGAAAAAGATCTTAGTAATTGAATATTTGAAAGTGTATTTATTTTCTTTCACTGATAAAAATATTTCTGAACCTATAATTCTAGGTTCTAAAAACATCCCTTGAGATATTTGAAGCACTTGTCTGATCTTTCAGAGTTTCATGATGCTAATTAGAAGGTGCATACCATCTGTTCACAGTCTCTTTGTAGGTAATCTCTTTCTTTTCTCCTTCCATGTTTTTATGATTTTATCTTATTCCTAAAGCACAGACATTTTACAAGCATGTGTCTATAAGGGCGTTTTTAAAAAATTTATCATGTTTATAATTTCACAGACCTTTTCAGTATGAAAACCCATACATTTCCTAAGCTCAATTAACCTTCCGTCTTAGAAAATTTTAATTGTTTTCTTTACTCCTTCATCCCGCAAAACATCCACCCAGTAATTCTAATCCTGTTTTGAGAAATTCTGTTAGAGCAATACTGTACTTCCAGGAGTGATCTATCATTTCTCATATTTCTTCCTGCTATCTCTCTTACACTGCAAATCTAACTTGCTACCCTACTTTCGGCTGATGACCTGGCTTGGTATTTCATTGAATACAGTGAAGCAATCAGGAAAAAAAAAATTCCATAAACTGCCACCTCCAGTTCTACCCATTTATTAGTATATATCATTGACGTCTCTCCTATTATAGTAATTAAGTCTGTGTACTCCTATTCAAAGTGACCTTGTGCACTATATCCCCCATCTTCTTCTGCAATACTGTAGTAGATTTCATGGCTTCCTGCCATGATTTCGTTCTGAGGTTGAAGCACTTTTTTCCTTAGTTGCTTATAATCTTGGTGGCTGACTTCCCTCATCTATGTTTCTGTCCAGTGTTTACTCTCTGCTGAAGAGAGGTGTCTTATCCAAATCTGTGCCCCCTTTCCAGGACAGCCAGCTTCCAGGGACTGGCCAGTAAAGGGTATAAAATTGTTGCTCCCTCACTTGAATTTGGCACAGATTGAGAGGTCCTCATTGGATTGGACTTGCCCACTCCTGCATCTTTTGTGTTCTTAAAGACAGGGTTGGCAATGTAATTTTCAGAGCCCAGTGCAATTTGAAATTATAGAGTCCTGTGGGGGCGCCTGGGTGGCTTGGTCGATTAAGCGTCTGACTTTCGCTTGGGTCATGATCTCGCGATTCGTGGGTTCGAGCGCCGCGTCGGGCTCTGTGCTGACTGCCAGCTCAGAGCCTGGAGCCTATTTCAGAGTCTGTGACTCCCTCTCTCTCTGACCCTCCCCTGCTCACGCTGTCTCTCTCTCTCTCTCTCTTTCTCCTAGAAATAAATAAAACATTTAAAAAAATTGTTGAGTCCTGTGTTCAAAAATGATTAACAATTCCAAAATGGTGACAGTTGAGCATAAAATTAAGAGTGGGGCCCTTCTGAGCATGAGACTCTGTATAATTGCACAGAGGTCACCTCCCATGAAGCCCATCCTGCCCCTAGGACCTCATCCTCAGAGCACTCCCCAATAAATACAAAATAAATATGAATACATATTTTGGCATCTGTTTCTCAGAGACACCAAAGTACAGTAAGTACATATCTCCATACTTATTTTTTTAATCTTTTTTTCTTTATATTTATAATCAAGTTAGTTAAGATACAGTGTAGTCTTGGCTTCAGGAGTAGAACCCGGTGATTCATGACAGATGACACCCAGTGCTTACCTAGAAGAGTACCCTCCTTAATGCCCATCACCCATTTAACCCATTCCTATACCCAACCCCCTCCAGCAAACCTCAGTTTGTTCTCTGTATTTAAGAGTCTCAGATGATTTGCCTCTCTCTCTCCAGTATTTCTCTTTCGTATCTCCTGCCTATGAAAATTGCCCTTTCCTGGGGCCGTGGTGGCTTAGTCAGTGAAGTGTCCAACTTTGGCTCTGGTCATGATCTTGCAATTCATAAATTCGAACCCTGTATTGACCTCTGTGCTGACAGCTCAGAGCCTGGAGCCTGCTTAACATTCTGTGTCTTACTCTCTCTCTGTCCCTCCTCTGCTCTCTCTGTCTCTCTGTCTCTCAAAAATAAACATTAAAAAATTGTCTTTTTCTCTTTACTAAATTATTTTTATGAGCAAATGCATAAGCTGCCCTTTATCTCATCCTAAAAACAAAGAAAACTCATCGAAGCGGTTGTTATGCTTACATCTATAATTCTCCTATTCCTCATAATTACTTCAGTTAGGATTTTTTCTCCCACCGTTAACCAAAATGGCTCTTCTCAATGTCACCCATGATGTAAAAGATCATCTGGTGCCAATCCTCAGTTTCCATTTTCTTTGACTCAGCAGTAAAAATGACATATTTGATCAATTTCTTCCCCTTGGAAGAGTTTATTTTTTATTATGTCCAGGACACATTTAAGCTATTTTTTCCTTTTTCTGCACTTGCTTTTAGCCTCCTTTCACTGTTCTTTATAATGTTCTCTGCTTCTAAATGTTTGAGTGCCTCAGAGCTCAGTCTTGGATTTCGTTTTTTATATTCACATCATTCCCTTTGTGAACATCCGATTCCATGACTGAAGTAACTTTCATTTAAAAAAAAAAAGTTTCATTTAAAAAAATCCAATTCCATGATTGAAGTAACTTTCATTTAAAAAAAAAAAAGTTCCTTTGTGAACATCCAATTCCATGATTGAAGTAACTTTCATTTAAAACAAAAGTTCATTAAAAAAAATCTGCACAGGACTTCTTTTAATTCTTATTACTACTATGCATTAATCACAAATTCTGCTGTTTTTCTGATTAAGGTATTTATAACATCTACAAGTAGTGATGAAGTAATGAAGTATTCATTCCTCAATACTTCAATACTTCAAGTAATGAAGTATTTTTTCTTTTAATGCTCGTACCTATTTTTCCCCTCAGAGCATTGACTAAAACCACAAATGATATGTTAAATGGTTATAATAGTTGATATCTTCCTCTTATTTCTGATTTTGAAGAGAATGTTTCTAATCTTTCTCCATTAAACATAATGAATTATCTTCTGTTTAGTGTAGAATAGTGATAACTTAAAGAATAAAAATGAAAGTAATTAAAATAACTTATTAGGAAAATATGTATCTGATATCATAAATAAAGTTAAAATGTAAGAGACCATTGGTTACAATGGGATGTCCAAAATTGGCTGTACACCTTACAGAGCATATAACTAATAGGATTTGCTAATGAAATGATTGCATGTAGTAAGACAAAGGGGGAAAGACAAAGATAACTTCAAAGTTCATTGCCTCAAGAATTGTATTAATGGAACAGTCATTTACTAATGTAAGTACTGTAAACTGACCATGTTTGCAATGGGGAATATGAGGGAGCATCATATTAGACTTGGCATTTTTGAGATGTTAAGTATTTAGCCTTGTGAAAGTGATGAGTATGAAGTGGGATACAACACTATGGTATCTGTCCCATTTGTTTCTTGGACCATTTAAAGTACCTGCAGAGTGAAGGGTTAGAAGTAGAATCTGACAAAAGTATTTTTCAAGAGGGAGTTCAGTCGCAGAGAAGAGGAGAAAAGAAAGAGAATCAACACTATTGAAAACAAAAACAAAGCCCTAGGAACAAAATGTATTGTATTGGCATAAGAAAAGATAGATAACTAGAACAAATAGAACAAAATAGAATCTTTAGGGACAGACAGGGTAACACGTATATGAAGAGACAGACAAACTCATTAGTAATTAGTAGTACAAAAATTGGCACTGTACACCTGTTAAACTGTTCATAATTAGAAATCTAGACAATGCTAGGTGTTAGCAGGAGAATGGGAGGGATATAAACATTTTACACATGTTTACATAGGCAGGCTGCTACAAACTGACTCCTTAAGTATTTACATATCTTTGACTTTTCCCGGCAGGAGTTTCACACATGTCTAAGAAGAGACCTGAGCAAGGATGTGGGGAGTTGTAGGCAAGCTGGGTGTCCATCCGTGGGGTGGCATAGAGGGGGAAGCTTGGATATCTCACATAGACTGTGTTCACAAGCTCAACCATGTGCAGAGTGTGCTTTGGTCTTCCCTGGAACATACAGAGGTAGGGAGTGTGAGCAATTGTCACAAGGCCCTTGTGTGTGCCAGAGAGATGCCTTATTTAGCAGAAAGCAGTTTCTTATGCATCCCCGTAGTTCTCGTAATGGATAGAGTATACTTCTTTGCCATTGCCCAATAGGTGCATCTACAGACTATGAAATCACCTAACTATAGGCAAGAATTTGATCCTCCATGGTTGAGTGATCCACTGCTTGTCATCCAGCATCTGGTCCCTCCACTTCAGTGGCACCTATGGGCCACAAATAACAGGCACACTGCTGATCTTGCTAATGCTGTGTGTATTTGGGCTTACTGTGTCTTCTCTTTGCCAGAACAAATCTATGGCACATTTGTGGGCCCTCCAAATAGCTGCAGTACTGCCTAGGGATTGTTAGATTTTTTGACAGGTGGTGAGCAGGTAAAAAAAAAAAAATGGTAGATGCACTTAAAAAAGTAATACAAATCAATTAGAAGCCATTTGTTACACATATGCAGAAAACATGAATGGATTTTAAAAATAAGCAAAAAACCAAGATGGAGTCAAAGCAGAGTAATATTTTCTTGAATTAATATATATACACACAAATGGGAGTTAAAAAAAGCAGATTTGGAGTAGCAATTAAGTAAAATAAAAGAGGAGTCCAGCATGGATTCTGACGATACTATGTATAGCTTTAGAATTTGATTATACTCTGTATCTAAAATTTACAGAACCAAAACAATGTACAAACAATGACAACAACAAAAATTGAGCAATTGCTGTCTGTAAGATCAGGGCCTAGATCATGAAATAAATACGGTTACTAGACAGGAAGTCTTTGTAGTGCTTTCTTTAGGGAAAATAAAATCACTTTCTAGTGTTATACTCAGTAGCCATGCATTTATCCACAACCCCAAGCGTTAAAGTTGTTAAAAATTAGATATTTTGGTTTACAGGCTGAGTTACCCTGTAGGTTAATAGACAGGTTAGTTGACTCCTGGGTTCTCTGGTGACCAATTATTCTTTGGAGAGAATATTTCCTCTTTTGTAAAACCTTGAAATACAGTATATATACTATTCTCATCTTCCTTTACCACTGGCATATTTACCTAAAAGTGCTATAATAGAGACTACATGGAGAGATTCTAATGTGATTAACCCTTCCAAAAAAACCTATTCTTGGTTAAGTCCAGTCTGAATTTCTGTCTTGGACTATGCTGTGTATTTGTTGGCATTTAACTGCTACAGGAGATCAAACACCCAAATTTAATCTGTGGAAACAGAATCTGCTGGTAACACAACCAGAAAGATCAGAAAATATTCAATTTATTCATCTAAGGGAAGATTAACCTAAAAGGACTTAAGGAAACATAAGCAATGAAATGTACTGTGTTTTTGTGAAAAAAGTGAGATATTTTATTTTATAAAAGAAGAGGTTCAAGTTCTGAGACAGGCATTTAAGAGTTGTTTCGATTGGTTTGAATTTGAGCAAGTAGATTTCACCTCTCAGAATGTTAGTTTCCTCAACTTTGAGAGAGGGATACACACAAATGGGAGTGTGTGTACATATAACATTATATATATAAAATTATTATTATATATAATTACATAATGTTATATATATACTATACATATATAAGATACATATTACTTGTGTGGATGTAGTATAGCAATGAAATAAAAATAAGTGCTTTGGAAGAATGATGCATGTTTTACAAAACCAAATTCTGAAGTTGGCTGAATATAAGCAAATGTGGAGAGCACTAGGTAAAGTAGTGTTCTGCCTTTACACAAAAAATTTGTATAGGCAAATAGGCAGGAAGTGATTTTCTACTCTGTGAAATTTTCAGTAAGTCTGGAATTTAATTTTTTCTATCTTCTGAGGACAAAAGATGTGTGGGATAAAGTTATGGTTCCTTTCAGCACAAGTAAGCAAGGCTGTTTTTAAAAAGGGAGGGTCTACTCATTGACTTGTCCTATAAAATACAAAAATGTTGGAGCTTGTCTTCTGGATTAAAGACATGCACTCATTGAACCTATCTCTACTGGAAACTAGAGTGTTCCTCATGTGGAAATAAGTATACGTCTCTTGTAGTATTTTATTTCCATTCAATCTGTCAATTTTTCTCCTATATATATTCATAGAAAACAAAAATAAAATCCTCTCTACTTGTCATTTAAACAGATCAATGAAAGAGCTCTGGGGCACCTGTGTGGCTCAGTTGTTCCATAAGCATCTGATTCTTGATTTCAGCTCGGGTTGTGATCTCACAGTTTGTGGGTTTACCCTCCAGTCAGGCTCTGAGCTGACAGTGCAGAGCCTGCTTGGGATTCTCTCTCTTCCCATCTTTCTGCAAACACACATCAAAAGAAATAAATTAATAAATAAAAACTAAAAAAAACCCAGATCAGTGAAAGGGACCAGTATATATACCATATAAAGAATTAAAAACGGCAAAAAAGAAAAAAGCTTTTGTAGGGTTGGTGTGTGTGTGTGTGTGTGTGTGTGTGTGTGTGTGTGTGTCTACTTAGGCTACATGTTTGAAACATACCTTGTCCTTTCTTGATGTCCATGAACCACTTGAGAAATTCCAAATGTGTCAGGGAGGGGACACAGAAGATTCTGTAAAGAAAAACAATTTGGTGGTGAAGGGATAAGATTCCAAATGAGAAAAAGTGAGTTCCTTAGCAAAAGAAATAGGGGCAGCAAAGGAGAGAAAGTAGTTTTAGAGCTCACTTCATAAGGGAGAACAAAGTCCACTTACAAAATATTGGCTAGGGATCCCAATTCAAATTACTTACAATTAAAGTATATTAATTTAACAGGAGTTTGAACCATAATATTTTTATGTTTAGATTTTTTCATTATTGATATTTCCATGCAGTGCTGCCATAGCTATTAGTATTTAAAAATCTTTAATCAATCTATACGTTATTAAAAGTCTGACTTATAATATTAGAAATATTTCAGTTTGGATGTGTTAATTTTTGGAAGAAGAAGGACAGTGGCATGACATCTGCTTATATGTATCTCCTGGACTTTATGTATATGTATATGTATATGTATATGTATACGGAGTATATGTATACTCCATTGCCTTTGGAGTATGAGGGATTAGAGACAGAATCTGATGGAAGTAGGTGTGTGAGGCACTTCTAGTCATTCCGTGCCGAAACTCCCCTCCTGGGGGGGATCTGGTGGTAACACATGCCATTGCTGTGGGGAAGGGCTCTCCATGAAACCTTGTGCTGGTGCCCTGAATGCTCAAGCTTGTATACCTCTAGACACAGCGTGGTTGTCTAGGACATTGGCATCCTCATAAGGAATTGTAGCCAAAGTCAAGCTTCTCCCAGGACTTTGTTACCTGCCGATGTGTAGAAGAGGGGATCTGCCCAGGCAGGAGCCTAGCTTGAAAGAATGTGTGAGCATTTCTTTGAGAGGGACAAACTTTCAAATTCAGTTCTCATCCACCCTAACATCAAGCTTTCAAGATATTTTGTGTGTGTGTGCGTGTTTAATACGTCAGGCATGCCTGGACATACGGAAAATGCTTTTATCTGTGAGCGCTTGTTTTAGTAGCGGGTCTCCTTAATGTTCATGTTGCTACATGTCCTATGTCCAGCTGGCTGTCGTGAAACCTGCAGAATGCACCGCCATTTCACAGCCAAGATGGTACTCACAAGCATCTCCCAGCTTTGACCGAAACGTCCCTAATTTGATCCCTTGCGTATCTTTCTCCCTCCCCTGTTCCCAGTCACTCCACTGCACACCATTAGTCACACCATTTGATTGCCAGAGTGTTGCTTTAGCTTCCCCTCACCATGATATTTATTAAGATCTCAGTCATCTTTCTGACCATTCTTTCCACTTTTATATCCTTTAGTAAAGTCTTGCTAAGTGTAATTTACTGGGGTGCCTGAGTGGCTCAGTTGGTTAAGCATCCGACTTCAGCTCAGGTCATGATCTCACCATTGGTAGGTTTGAGCCCCGTGTCAGGCTCTGTGCTGACACCTTGGAGCCTAGCGTCTGGTTTAAAATTTCTTTAAATATGTAGTTTACTAAGAGTTCACCTTAGCCTTCACGTAGCAGTATATTACAAGAATTTTTTAGTAAAATTGTCATACAATTCTAGGGGTAACCACAGCCTTCTCTCACCAAATATTGGCTAGTCCTTGAGTAGAAAGGGGCTAGGGTATTGTGGTCTCAGTCCAAGTGAGATTGCATTTTAGCTTCCTGTCTCTGGTTCTGGAAGGTTGGACTACACTATCTATTTCTGGATCCTATAATTGTACGAATGAGAGCAGTTACTTCCTAATGTCAGTAGTTTAGTGATCATAATGTGTTGTCAGTGTAGACTTAGAGAAATTTCTGCTGCGAACATGGAAAAAAGATATATGCAATATTTTGAAAAATGAGAAATCTCTCCTCTCATTTCTATAGACTTAACTTACACCCAATTGATTCTTACCTCTTGTTAACCCCTGAGATGACATCACACTTTCTTCCAATCTCTTCCATCTCTTTCTTCCAGCTCTTCTTTTATCTGTCTTCATTCCTAGTTGTGAAGATAACCTGTCTTTAATGCCATCCAAGAGCTTATTCCCTATCAATCTTGTAATGATTGCATTGGATTTACAGAGGTTGCCTCTTCCAGGGAATATACTTCATTTGAGTTAAAGCAATTGAGTGACACCAAACATGTGGATGAGATATTTGGAGGGATAGTCTCACAATTTATTATCTACAGAAAAGGCCCTGCGCATAGAAATATTGTGTATGGAGAAGATGGGAAGTGGTGAAGAAGTACAATGGAAGCTTTGGAAAGGAAGGAGAGGTGAAGGAAGGGAGCTAGGCTGGTTTTTGTGATTGCTAAAGGTGTTTTCCAAAGGTAGTGGTAATTGGAACATATATGTATATAAATGGACAGGGAACAGGAAGTACTATACGAACATTTGCTTTGTCTTTAGCATTGTCCTTCAATAGTATTCTATTCTGCCTTTCTGAAAATTTTGACTAACCACCTATTGGATGCTAAAAGATGAACCCTATAAAAAAAAGAATTTAGTAAAGTTTGTAGATAAGTATATTCAACAGATATTATAATTCTCTTTGTTCCAAATTCACTCTTGAAAACTTTCAGAAAATTCTTGAATAATTTACATTACATGATGAATTATTTCTCAATAGTGAGATTGTCCACATTATGTGTTTACTGCCTTTTATTCTTATTGTTTTATTGGATAGGATTCAAGTATTCAATTATAAAGATTAGGTTGGAAATGTAAATTTTTAATTTAAAGTCTATAAGCCAAATATTCATATTGGTATGGCTGCTTGTTTTACTTTGTTCAAGATCCAATACATTTAGATTAATTATTTTTAATATATCAGGCAGAATGCATTTATTTCGATGAGTCCTATTGTAAAGTTTTAATTTTTTCAGACAGGATAATCTTAGACATTGTGCATTCTAATATTATCTATTCACTTGGAGATTTTTATTTGGATGCAGATATTAATTTTAAAATATGAACACAAAATACATAGTTTTTATTCATGTATGTTGCTTATACTAGAACATCAGCATTATAATATAACAATCATTGAACACATAAAAAAGCAAGAAATATAGAAATTCATCTTTTATTATTGAATTTACTAAGGTACAATGCATATATAATCATGCAAATATGATCTTATCTTTTTTTACATTTTCTCATGGGGTTACTATATTAAGCTTAGTTTTAATTTCCATAAATTGAATCTTTAACATCTATAAAATAGCTCTTTCCAAGTAATCTTGTCTCACCTAAAACATCTCGAGACCTTAGATAGTCCCAAACAACAGACTCTAACGGTCCTAGTGAACATGAGGTTTCCAGGGATGCTGCTTGCAAACATAGTCAGCCGGTCATAGCCTCCCTTGCCCTGCCTCATCTTTCCTTCCTGTGGAAACCACAAGAAAGGCACTGGCCCACAGCTTCATTCTCTCTGCTTCCTGACTGATCACATGCTTTTCTGAGTGGCCCTGTGTGGCATACTATGCTCTCCCCGAGAAACTGTGAGTATAATGAAATGGTATTATTTTATTTTCTTCATCTTGATCTGCATCTGGCCTCACCATCTCTCATTCAAGGTAATAATGGTTCAAACACTTAACCACAGATCTAACTGTCATTTGGAAAGATATGTATTTAAATGGTCACATGTAAAATAAAATTAAAATTAAATGAATGATATATGGAATTATACTACTTTTCTGAAAAGATAATGAAATTGCTTGCCCTTTCTTTGGAGTAAATTAGGAGAATCTAATAAAAACAAGTGGAGTTCAAAATTATTTTTTTCCTACTGGCAATGACTCTGTAAATGGAAGGAAAACAATTTGTAATAATTATGAGATTTATTTCTTCACAATTTAACATTGAGAACAAATTGTACTTGCTGAATTCCAGGAAAGAACAAATTAAAAGGAAAGTGAGTACTGAGAAAATCCACAAAGGCATTTTAGGTGCTAGTGCTATTACTTTAATCAAATTGACATTGTATGCTCAGTCTGTCTCCATTGGTAATATATAACTGTGCTGATCCTTGTATTATAATAAATTTATTGGTATTAAAAACTATTGAAAATTTTAAAAAATAATTAAAATGATAAAGCTACATCTATTATTATAACTCAGTTTTGAAAATTGTGAAAACCTACCATATTATGTTGGATAATGGCACATATGGAATATTGTCCAGGACAATTTTTAAGGAACAATGATGGGTTAGGTGGCATGAATATCCTATAATTTTTAATTAATTGACAACTTTGCATAACAGGTTAAAAAGAATATCATGCAAAAATTATACAAGCTTCTTCCTATGTCTCAAAAGTTTGAGCTACTAAGCAGTAGATAAAGATTAAGGACTGTACTATTGTAAAGAACCAAATCAAAACATCTTGTTGAAGACCCCATATAGATATTAAAGTTGAGAAGATACTGATGACATCTCATTTCTACTTTTTAAAGCTGTTTTTGCTTTTTTTAATCTCGTTTTTACAATAATGCATTCATTTGTTTGTTTATTTATTTGGAGACAGAGGGGATTTAGGGGCAGAGACATATAGAATCTCAAGCAGGCTCCACACTGTCAGCACAGAGCCCAAAGTGAAGCTCGAACTCATGAACTATGAGATCATGACCTGATCATAACCATCAAGATTCAGGTGGTTAACTGACTGAACCACCCAGGCACCTCATAGAGTGTATTTATTTTTAATATATATTAAATTTACTTCTACATATGACAATAACTTGCCAAGGAAACTAATTCTCTGTGATTCCTTATTTTCATGTTTCCATTTATGTTTAATTTAAGTTATAATCAATATACACTAAAGTTCATATTTAGTATACAGCTCTGCAAGATTTAAAAAACACTGGGGGGGCCTGGGTGGCTGAGTCAGTTAAGTGTCCGACTTCAGCTCAGGTCATGATTTCATGGTTCGTGGGTTCAAGCCCTGCGTCGGGCTCTGTGCTGACAGCCAGCTCAGAGTCTGGAGCTTGTTTCAGATTCTGTGTCTCCCTCTCTCTCTGACCCTCCCCTGCTCACACTGTGTCTCTGTCTCTCAGAAATAAATAAAATATTTTTAAAAAAGATTTAAAAAACACTGTTAAGTGAAACCACCACTGTAATCAAGATATAGAACAGTTCTGGGGCACCTGGGTGGCACCTTACTCTTGATTTCATCTCAGGTCATAATTTCACGATCCATGAGATTTAGCCGTTGCTTGGGATTCCATCTCTCTCTCTCTCTCTCTCTGCCACTTCTCTATTTTTCTCCTCTCTCTCTCAAAATAAAGAATAATAAAAAAGATATAGAATAGTTCCATCAGGACCAAAAATTCCTCCATGGTTCTTTTTTGCCAATTTCTTCTGCCTACTCTTAACCCTAGAAACTGCTAACCTGCTTTCAGTACTGCTATTTGACTTCATACAGAATGTCTCATAATCAGAGTGATATAGTATAGAGGCTTTGACTCTTATTTTCCAAATTTAGCATAATTCATTTGAGATTTGTAGTAAACTATAAAATGGTCCTCCACACTCCCATTCCTTGAGCCTATGGTTATGTTTTTTTCTTTTTTTCGTGGCAGAGGAGTTCCTACAAATGGAATTAATGTTGCTAATCAATTGACCTTAATTTTGATGAAGTCTCACCATTTTTTTTTATATACCATATATTAATGTCATACTGAAGAGATATTACCTTAACCCAAAGTCACAAAGATATTGTCCTGAATTCCTCAAGCTTTAGAGTATATTACATTTAGGCCTATGATTAATTTCTGAGATGATTTTTAGTATGATGCAAGATATGGATGGTTATTATTGTTGTTGTTGTTACATTAGTGTGGAATTCTAATTATACGAAAACAATGTGTTGAAATGCAACCTTTTTTCATTGAGAGTGAGATATCACCTCATCCATAGATACAACTAGATAACACTCAGATCAGTGTAAATAACACAGAAAATGACTCAAAGACTGGCAGAACAGACTCTCCACAGTAAACCTGAGAAAAAGTCACATCAAAGAGGATAGGAAGGTCAGAGATGCAGTTAGTAGCTATAAGACCCATGGAAATGTTTGCAATATGAAGGTGTTCTGCAGGCATGGATGGGGAGAGAAATGGACTATCACACAGGAACCCCACACAGTGAAAATGAATTCCCATAACATTTGGCTTTGAAAAGGTTTGAGACGTTGAATTCCTTGAGTTCTTATAGTCAGTGGGACTTAACACCTGGAACTTTAAATATCAGCAAGACTAGCTCTGGGAAAGACAGGAGGAGAGGAAACTGAGTCCTTACCCAGCACAAAAAAAACAGCCTCTTGGAGATACAACATAGGGGAAAGGGTTGAAAAACACCTGGGTATACAGGAGCTGGATTTGTTTACTAATCTCAGAGCTTGTGCTGGAGAGGCAGGGATCCTTGGGTGACTTCTCCAGGAACAAAGGAGCTGGTGGACACCATTTCCCTCCCTGACTCTCCATCATAGACTCATGGACACCTGCAAGAACCAGTGTGGCCCCAAAACTCACCACCTAACCTGCTAACAGTGCATCCCGCACCCATGTTCCCCTGCACACATGCCCCCTCCAGGAAGACCTGGGTTTTAGATCTCCTGTCACAACAGATCTACAGAAACCTTGATAACACTCCCCACCCTGCCCCTGCATTCTAGCCCCTCCAAGAGTTGTCACAAGCCTGGCGGTGTATAAGCATGCAGCCCCAACAGGGACCTGCACAACTCCAAAGTACTCCTGCCTCTGTGAGAGGGAAACAACCACACACACCAGTCTGACTGTGAACCTAGCAGTAGGCTGGAGGCAGACATCTCGTCTGAGCATCTCAGGGGGCTAAAACAATGAAAATACCCTGCAATTCAGTGCTACTACATCTCTGGTAAATGTCTGGTATGACTCAACTCGAATGCAAGCTGGCCACAGTTTGCCTCTAACAAAACAAGGACCAAACCTGCCCAAAATAGACAGAGAGAGCCATCACAGACAACTGGACTGAAGGTAAAGGTAGCTCAGCCATGACAGAAGGGTGCATGCAACACACAGAGGAGACTTGCTGAAGCACCAGGTTCTGGTGAACAGGGGACATTGCACTGTAGGAGCTTGGTTTCATAAGGCTACTACTTTCAAAAGTGAGACATATAGCTGACTTTCCTAACACATAGAAAAGACACTGAAAATCAGACAAAATAAGGAGATAGAGGAGTATGTCCTAAATGAAATAGACATAAGTAATATGCCTGACAAAGAATTTAAGGTAATCATCATATAAAGATACTCATTGGACTTAAAAATAGTGAGGAACTCAATGATAGCCTTAACAAAGAGAAAGAAAACATAAAAGAACAGTCAGTTAGAGAAGGAAAACTCAGTAACTAAAATTAGTAATACACTGGATGAAATAAATGGTAGACTAGAAGAAGCAGAAGAGTAACAACCTGGAAGACAGAGTAATGGAAAGCCATCCAGCTGAACAAGAGAGAGAAAAAATAATGAAAAAATGAAAATCAACTTGGGGAAATGAGTGACACCATCAAGCCTAATAACATTTGCATTATAGGGATCCCAGAAAGAGAAGAGAGGCAAAAAAAAGGGCAGAAAATTTATTTGAAGAAATGTTAGCTGAAAACTTCCTTAATCTAGAGAACAAAACAGAAATCCAGATCCAAGAGGCACAGAAGTCCTCCAATAAAATCAACTCAAGGAGTTCCACTCCAAGACTCATAATAATTAAAATTGCAAAAAGTAGTGATAAAGAGAGAATTTTAAAAGCAAGGAAAAACAAATAGTTGCATACAAGGCAAATGTCGTAAAGCTGTCAGTGAGTTTTTCAGCTGAAGTTTTGTGGGCCAGAAGGGAGTGACATGATATAGTCAAAGTGCTGAAAGGAAAAAACAAAACAAAACAAAACAAAACAAAACAAAACAAAACTTATAGCTAAGCATGCTCTATCCAGTAAGGCTAACATTCAGAATAGGAGGAGAGATAAAGAATTTCCCAGACAAACAAAGGTTAAAGGAATTCCTTAGCACCAAACCAGGCCTACAAGAAATGATAAAGGGGACTCTTTGAGTGGGAGAAAAAAAAAAAAAAGACCATAAATAGGAATAAGGAAAGTAGGAAGCACAGAAACAGTAAAGACAAATATATCTATAAAAATCAGTCAAGAGATCCACAGAAAAAAAAGACTGTAGAGTATGATACCATATACCTAAAATGCTGGGGGGAGAGGTGTAATGAATGGTTTCAAGCTTAAGCAATTATCAACTTAATATAAACTACTGTATGCAGAAGATGTCAGATACAAACCTAATGGTAACCACAAATCAAAAATCAGTGATAGACAGGCAAATGATAAGGAGAAAGGAATGCAAATGTATCACCAAACAAAGCCAACAAAGCATGAGAGAAGAGAGCAGAAGTGGTAAGGAACAGACAAGTACTACAAAAGCAACCATAAAACAAGTAACAAAATGGCAATAAGTATATACCTATCAATAATTACTTTGAATGAAAAAAGGAGTAAATGCTCCCATCAAAAGACAGGGTGATGGAATTGATTAAATACCAATGCACCTATATGTTGCCTTCCAGAGACTCAGTTCAGAGCTAAAGACACATGCAGATTGAAAGTAAAAGGTGTAAAAGCATTTATCACATAAATGGAAGTGAAAAGAAAGTCAGGTTAGCAATACATTTTTGGGGCAAAATATATTTTAAAACAAAGACTAACAAAAGACAAAGGACACCATGTAACCATAATGGGAAAAATCCAACAAGAAGATATATAACAATTGTAAATATTTATCCACCCAACATGAAAGAACTAAAATATATAAAGCAGCTAATAAAAATAAAGGTAGTAATTGATAGTAATATAATAGTAGGGGACTTTGACACCACACTTACATCAATGGATAGATCTTCAAATAGAAAATCACAAGGAACCATTGGCATTAAATAGCACAACAGACCAGATGAATTTAGCAGATTTTCCAGAGTTTTCCATCCTAAAACAGCAGAATGAACATTCTTTTCAAGTGCACATGGAATATTCTGTAGATTAGAACACGTATCAGGCTTTAAAACAAGTCTTAACAAGTTCAAAACGATGAAAGTCATACCAAACATGTTTTCCAAACATAGTACTCTGAAACTCGAAATTAATTATAAGAAAAATATGAAAAGAACATGGAGGTTAAAAAACATGTCACTAAACAAAAATGGGTCAACCAAGAAATCAAAGAGTAAATTAAAAATACAAGGAGACAAGTGAAAATGAAACACAATGGTCCAAAATCTTTGGGATGCAGCAAAAGCTATTTGCAGAGGGATGTTTATGGTAATAAAACACCTGCATCACAAAGCAAGGAAAATCTCAAATAAACAAGTAAACGAGCTAGAAAATAAACAAACCAAAATCCAGTAGACAGAGGAAATAATAATCATTAGAGTTGAAATAAACAAAATGAGAATTAAACGACAAAAAAAGAACAGATAAATGAAACCATAATCTGGCTCTTTGAAAAGATCAACAAAATTAATACACTATTAACAAGACTCATCAAAAATAAAAAAGGGCACATATAAACAAAATTAGAAATGAAAGAGGAGAAATAAATGTACCACAAAAATACAAAGGATTATAAGAGATATTATGAAAATTATATGCCAAATATTAGACAACCTAGAAGAAATGGATAAATTCTAGAAAAATATCACCTCCCAAAATGGAATCAAGAAGATATAAAAAAATTGGCAAGACTGATTACCAGCAATGAAGTTGAACCAGTAATAATAATAAAAAATAAACTCCCTCAAAACAAAAGTCTAGGACCAGATGGTTTCACAGGTAAATTCTACCAAACATTTATAAACTAAAGGGTTAATACATATTGTTCTCAAAATATTTCCAAAAACAGAGAGGAAGGAAAACTTCCAAATTCATTTTATGAAGCCAGCATCACCCTGATACCAAGACTGGATAAAGACACTAAAGACACTACACACACACACACACACACACACACACACACACGGCAAATTACAGGCTAATTTCTCTCACGAACATGTAGGCAAAAATCCTCAACAAAATATTAGCAAATTTAATCCAATAAGACATTAACAAAATCACTCACCATGATCATGATCAAGTGGAATTTATTCATGGGATGCAAGGGTGGTTCAATATTCACAAATCAGTCAGTACATCTCATCAATAAGATAAGAACCATATGAAAACCATATGATCATTTTACTAGATGCAGAAAAACCCTTGATAAAGTACAACATCTATTCATGATAAAAACTCAACAAAGCAGGTTTAGAGGGCATATACCTCAATATAATAGTAGCCGTATATTAAAAACCCATAGCTAATATCTTAAGCAATGGTGAAAAACTGAGAGCTTCCCCACAGTCAGGAACAAGACAAGGATGTCCGCTTTCACCACTTTTATTCAACATAATGTTGGAAGTCCTAGTCACAGCAATCAGACAACAAAAAGAAATAAAAACCATCCAAATTGGTAAGGAAAATTAAAACTCTTACTATTTGGAGGTGACATGATTCTATAGACAGAAAACATAAAGACTCCAACAAAAAAAAGCCATAAGTGATAAATGAATTCAGTTATATCACAAGATACAAAATCAATACATAGAAATCCATTGAATTTCTATACACTAATAATGAAATATCAGAAAGAGAAATTAAGAAAACAATCCATTTATAATTGCAACAAAAACAATAAAATACCTAGGAATAAACTTAAAGAACTGTACTCCAAAAACTGTAAAACATGGATGAAAGAAATTGAAGATGACACAAACATATGGAAAAATACTCCATATTAATGGATTGGAAGAAAAAATATTGTCAAAATGTTTATACTACCCAAAGCAATCTACAGATTTAATAAAATACCTGTTAAAATACCATAAAATCAGCATTTTCATAGAACTGGAAGAAACAATCCTAAAATTTGCATGGTACCACAAAAGACCCCAAATCACCAAAACAATTGAAAAAGAAAAACAAAGCTGCGGGTATCGAAATCTCCATTTTCAAGATATACTACAAAGCTGTAGTAATTAGAACAGTCTGTATTGTCACTAAATAGTACAGAACAGAGACCCCGGAAATAACCCATGATTATATGGTCAATTAATCTTTGACAAAGGAGATAAACTCTTCAAAAAATTGTTGAGCAAACTGGACAGCAACATATAAAAGAATGAAACTTGACCATGTTTTTATACCAAACACAAAAATAAATTCAAAATTGATTAAAAATCTAAATTTGAATCCTAAAACCATAAAAATTCCAGAAGCACACACAGTAGCAACTCTGACATTGGCCATAGCAATTTTTTCTAGATAGGTCTCCTATGGCAAGGGAAACAAAAACAAAAAGAAACTATTGGGATTACATCAAAATAAAAAACTCTGCACAGCAAAAGAAACAGCCAACAAATCCAAAAAATCTACTCAATGTGAGAAGATATTTGCAAATCACATACCTGACATATCTGATAAAGGGATAGTAAGCAAAATACATAAAGAACTTATAAAACTTGGGGCACCTGCGTGGATAGTTGGTTGAGTGTCTGACAACAGTTTAGGTCATGACCTCACAGTTCTCATTGAGCTCTTTGCTATCAGCACAGAGCCTGCTTCAGATCCTCTATCCCTCCCTATCTCTGTATCTCCCCTGCTCGCTCTCTCACTCTGTCTGTCTCTCTCTCTCTCAAACAAACAAACAAAAATTAAAGAAACATTAAAGAAAAAACTTATATAAGGTGCCTGGGTGGCTTGATTTAGTGTCCAACTTCAGCTCAGGTCATGATCTCATGGTCTGTGAGTTCGAGTCCTGCATCAGACTCTGTACTGACAGCTCAGAGCCTTAAGCCTGGTTCAGATTCTGTCTCCCTTTCTCTCTGCCCCTCTTCTTCTCACACTGTGTCTCTTTCTCTGTCTCTATCTCTCAAAAATAAATAAACACAAAAAAAAATTAAAAAAGAACTTATAAAACTCAATGCCAAAAAAACTAAATAGTTCAATTAAAAATGAGCAGAAGAGGGACACCTGGGTGTCTCAGTCAGTTAAGTGTGTGATTCTTGATCTCAGCTCAGGTTATGACCTCACAGTTTGTGAGTTTGAGCCCCGTATCAGGCTCTGTGCTGACAGTGTGGAGCCTACTTGAAATTCTCTCCTTCCTTCTCCGCACCTATCCAACTTGTGCTCCCTCCCCCCTTCTTTCTCTCTCAAAATAAATAAACCTAAAAATTTAAAAATAAATAAAAATTAAATAAAATTTTAGAAAAGAACGGAAGACATGAAGAGATATTTCTCCAAGGAAAAAATACAGATGGCCAGCAGACACATGAAAAGATGCTCAATATCACTCACCATCAGGGAAATATAAATTAAAACTACAATGAGATGTCACCTCATACCTGTCAAAAATGGCTAAAATAGAAAATACAGAAAAACAACAAGTACTGGCAAGTATGTGGAAAAAAAGGAACACTTGTGCGCTATTGGTGGGAATGCAAACTGTTGCAGACACTGTGGAAAATGGTACAAAAAAATTAAAAATAGAATTACCGCATGATCTGGTAATTCTGCTACTGGGTATATACCCAAAGAATATGAAAACACTAATCCATGGGTGTCTAGGTGGCTCAGTCAGTTAAGCATCTGACACTTGATTTCAGCTCTGTTTATGATCTCTATGGTTCTTGTGATCAAGCCCCATGTAGGGCTCTGCACTGGCAGTTCAGAATCTGCTTGGGCTTCCCTCTCTCTCTCTCTTTCTCTTTCTCTCTCTCTCCTTCTCTCTCAAAATAAATAAATAAACATTAAAAAAAGAAAATCTTAATTCAAATAGATATCTACACCTTTATGTTTATTGCAGCTTTATTTACAATAACCAAATTATGGATGCATATTTGCAAGCAAATGAATTCATTGACAGATGAATGGATAAGGAAGAAGTGGTTCTATATATAATGGAATATTATTTAGCCAGTAGAAAGAATGAGGTCTTGCCATTTGCAACAACATAGATGAATCTAGAGAGTGTAATGCCAAGTGAAATAAGTCAGTCAGAAAAAGACAAATGCCATATGATTTTACTCATATGAAATTGGAACTTAAGAAACAAAACAATGAACAAAGGGGAAAAAAAGAGAAAAACCAAAAATGGCCTGTCTTCTACAGAAAACAACCTGATGGTTTCCAGAGGGGAGGTGGGTGGAGGGATAGGTGAAATAGGTGAAGGGGATTAGAGTATATGCATTATGATGAGCACAGAGTAAGGTATAGAATTGTTGAATCAGCATATTGTACACCTAAAATTAATATAACAATGTATATTAACTATACTGGAATTAAAAACAAAAAACAAAAACTAAAAACCTTTTCTGCATTGAGTTGCCTTTGAACTTCTGTCAGAAATTAATTGCCCTTATATGTATGGTGTATTTGGGACTTTCTATTCTGTTCCATTGATTTATGTGTCTGTCTTCATTACCAATATTATATTGTCCATTTTTATGGATTTGTAGGGTGTCTTCCAACTTCATTCTTCTTTTTCAAAATTGTTTGATTTACCTAGTTCTTTTATTTTTTCATATAAATAATAAAAGCAACACTCATTTCTGCCAAAATCTTGCAATGATTTTGATTTGTGTTGCATTCACTTTATCCCATTTCTGGGAGAATTTGCATCTTTTTAAAAAAATGTTTTTAATGTTTTTATTTTTATTTTTGAGACAGAGAGAGAGAGAGAGACAGACAGACAGACAGACAGAGGGAAAGTGGAGGAGGGACAAAGAGAGAGGAAGACAGAATCTGAAACAGGTTCCAGGCTCTGAGCCCCAAGCTGTCAGCCCAGAGCCTGATGCAGGGCTTGAAATCACGAACTGTGAGATCAGACCTGAGCCGAAGTCAGATGCTCAATTGACTGAGCCACCCAGATGCCCCTGCATCTTTATATATTGAGTCTTCTAGTCATAAACATGACACATCTTTCCAACTCTTCACGTCTTCTTTGCTTTTCTCATCAGTGTTGAGTAGTTTTCTTCATACAGTTATTATGTATACTTTATTGATGAATATCTAATATTTCATGTTTCTTGGTGCTATTACAAGTGGTCTTTATTTTTAAAGTTGAATTTCCTATTGTCTATTACTAGCATTTAGAAATGCAATTGATTTTTACATTCGCCATGTATTGATATTAACCTTGCATCCTACAACTTTGCTAAACTCACTTATTAGTTCTATTAGCTTTTCTGTAGGTACCTACAAATTCTTTATGTAGACAATCATGTGGTTTCCAAATACAGTCAGTTTTATTTCTTTCCTTCCAGTATCATGTTGTTTATTTCCATTTCTTGCATTATTGCCTCAGCTCAGTTAGGTTCTTCACATTCATGTGTTGGTAATCACTTTCCTGAAAAGGATCCTCTGAAGATCTCTGGAATTCTTTTCCTGTGCAAGTCTTTACACTATGGAGACCTGCTCTGTGGATTATAATTACCTTGGTCTCTTTTAACCCTCAACTCAGGGGTACCGTGGATTTGCCTATGCCACCCTTTTCTCTAGGCATTAAGTGGGGAGACATTCATGTTTCCCATCTCTTAGGGATCACTGCTCTGGTGCTTATTTAATTTACTTATTTTGGAGCACCTGGGTGGTTCATTCAATTAAGTGACTGACTCTTGGTTTTGGCTCAGGTCATGATCTCACTGTTTGTGAGCTCAAGCTCTGGGGTGGGTTCTGTGCCAACAGTGTAGAGCCTGTTTGGGATTCTCTTTCTCCCTCTCTCTTTGCCCCTCCCCTGCTTGCTTAGTCTTCCTCAAGATAAATAAACTTAAAATAATTTAGTTTCTTTTTTCTTTTTGTTTGGAATTTAAGGATAAATGGTATATATGACACTTCTTGCTTCCTGTTGGGTGGAAGCAGAATTGATTACCTCTTATATTCTTGATATTGATAGGATATGACCAAATAAACTGAAAATGATAATGATAAAACTATTTCAGCTTCCTATTTGTTACGTGCCAGAAATATCAAGGAATTTCTGCTAGAGTACATTCAGTACTATATTGAAGGAAAATGATAAAAGTCTAACTCAAGATTCACTTCTGTGAGAAAATAGCATGGCACTATAATAATTGAAAGAAAAAATTTGAAAGACTTAGTTTTGAGTTCTCTTAAAAGTAGTCTATGATATGTAAACCTCAGAGCTAGTAATTTATTTGAGAATCAATCCCATAGTGTGGAGGGAAGGAGTGCCAGGAGTTAGACACAGAAGGAAGAAAACCCAAATGAAAGACTATCAAAACCATCCCTAGCAGATTGGAAGTTGGAGCATTAATCAATTAACCCCTTACATTTTGAAGGACTTAGTACCCTTCCTAAATTATAGAGAAAAATATGAGGCTGAATAATTGATAGATAGTGTTTAGGGTACTTGAGCTGGGATGTGAGGCAGAGTTTCAAAGCTGTTTCCTCAGTTCTACTCAAATTTTCATGATTTGAAGGGTTGTGACATAGGACAGAAAAGGTGTTTGCTGTAAATCTAAATCTTATCCACAGTTGCAAATAATCTAGGGTAGAGAAAAGTTCAAACAGAAGATAGGTGACCAGAAACTGTTTTTGGCCCCACAGATTAATTATAGCCACTTGACTTTGTGTTTGGGACACCTAAGGACAAAGGTGAGCAAGCCAACAGGAAAACAGGTTATTGGACTTGACCAGATACTCTTCAATGACGCTGACAGTCAGAACACCAGAAAGGAGACAAGATAGTACCGTATTTTCCTCCTGGAATGGAACTGGGGTCAAACACAAAGACAGAAACAGAATTGCTTCCTTGGTGTACAAAGTCAGTCAAAGAAATATTGAATAACCTATAAAGGAAAAACTCAAATTCTATTTGCATCAACAAATGGCAAAGGGACAAATGACTAGGGCTAGAAAATTTCGAGCAGTAAAGGCTTTCAGCTAGTAATTCTATACGACTTAGATGTTTTTAACATGCTGGAGTATATGCACATAATGAATTTGTGTACTAATGATCAATATAGGCTATACACACACAAACACACACATGTACACACACACACACACACAGACAAATGGCTATTTTAATTTAATTATAAAACAAATTTCAACATGGAAATTTAAAAAGTATAATATAAAGCAAAAATATTATAATTATGGGTCTCAATTTATAGATTATATTAGAAAATAAAAACTGGGGAGGATATGTAATGAGGAATAAAACAGTGAATTCAAGGTAGTTGAATAATTAATAAAAATGTATAACAGTTGAATCACAAAAATAAATATGCAGATGTAAAAACCCAGGGATGGGAAATTAAAGGGATGATGAAATGTATGTCATACAGTTTCTGCATTAATATAATGTGGGAAGGATTAACATGCACAAGTAGAAGCAGATAAGTAAAACATATATTTGTGAACATATAAGGATGATTTTTATTAATATTTCAAAATTTTCTGGAAAGATTGGCAGTCAGAAGTTGTTCTGAACCAAAGAATTTAGCATTAAAGCCTGTAAATAATAATTATCAGAAATGAAAGCGAAAATGAAAGAAACAAAACATAATCATAGACTATAGCATGCCCGTCTAAGTCTGCAGCATGTCAAATAATTAAAAATTAATTACATAATCACAAATAAAATTAGTACCTATGATCAAATAATAATAGACAACCATTTTTCTGTACTTAGCATGTGCCAAATAAAATTTTGAGGCAGAAAGAAAATCTGTCATTTGGCTACAGATTATTTACCTCTCCTTCATTATCACATTTTATCAAGTAGGGAGTTTGTTTTCTTTGGGTACTTTATATGGCAAGATCAACTTTTTTTTTGGAAACATCCTTGAGCTTGAATATATTATTAAAGCCGAAAACACTATGTATACAAAGCTGAAGTTTATTTGAAGCATGGAAAACAGCAAAGATAAATGTTATGATAAGAAGAGCCAGTATTTTGATCTTGAGTCTTCCTCATGTTAAACAAAGGGAAAATATAATTTTTTAAAAATGTTTTGTTTATTTCTAGGAGAGAGAGAGAGAGACAGCGTGAGCAGGGGAGGGTCAGAGAGAGAGAGGGAGTCACAGACTGAAACAGGCTCCAGGCTCTGAGCTGGCAGTCAGCACAGAGCCTGACGCGGGGCTCGAACCCACGAACCGCTAGATCATGACCTAAGCGAAAGTCGGACGCTTAACCGACGAAGCCACCCAGGCGCCCCGGAAAATATAATTTTTAAAAAGTTAATATTTTGTTATTTATGAGGACCTACATTTTCTCATATTTATCATGGATTACACATTTAATCCTCTCAGCAACTGTAAGAGATAAGTGTAATATCACTCTTAATTCCTAGATGAGAAAACTGATGCACAAAGAGACTAATTGACCTGCCAATTTCCTATAGCTAGCAAAGGGCAGTAGTCGACTTGAAACCCAGACTCCTGACCTTTGACATATACTTATAACAAATCTTCAGGAATTGATACTTCTCATGTAAAATAATAAAATGTAATTTCAGAAAAAAGGTCAAAATAGATCTACGTAAGTCTCGAGTCTATAAATTAGATAATCCAAGTACAGACAATTAATTTGTCTACCATATTTGTCTTGATTTTGGCTTCTAATTTTAAAAGGTTTGGTTCATTTTCAAGGTTGTTTATCATTAAGCCCATAATAAAATATATTAAGAGATTTCTGCTTTCACAAGAATGTCTGTGTTTAGTGGAGGTTTACTTTTTTATTTTTTGGCAATCTACTTTTTTAATGCTATTAAACTAAAATTAGATCTCTTGATTCTCTTTGCCTCCCCTGAGTGTGACTGATGTATTGGGTTCTCAAATATTTACCCTTTATAGGAATGAAGGCTGATTTAAATCATTTACCATCTGTGACCACACTAACTTACTACTAATGTATTACTTATTACATTCGAATAATAGGGATCTGAATTAACATTCTCCCATTTCTCCTTATGGAATAGTTCATGTATTATAAATCTGTACCTAAAAGTCACTGAAGATTCTAAAAACAAGGAGCATATTTTTTAAAACTATAGGAGAGATGAATGTTTAAACTCAACACTGTTTCCCAAACTGGTGTCAATTCTGTCTCTATTGGTATTTTTAATTGGGATAAAGCAGGGAATTTCAATGAGTATAAAGCAATATGGTCAATTGAGACTATCAGAACTGGGCATTCCTTCCCTCTGGTGATTTAAAGGCCTTTGTATTCCTGTGAAAAAGGTGTTTTGATCACATGAACAGCAGTGTCTTTGGTTATGATAAGATTGTGCATCTCCATAAGGAGAAATGGTGTGAAGGGTTATAGTTTTTGATTAGTTGAGAATCCTTGACAGATAAATTCATCAAACTTCAGATGTTAGATCATGATAATTACATCACTTTCTTCTCCAGAAAGACTCACTATCCCTTTGGGATAATGTAAACAAAACTTCTTTGATCTTCCATAGCTAGATCAAGGCCATTTATCATTTACTCTGTATCATGGCCCCACATTGAACCTCTTTCCTGGGAATTTAGATTCTCAGGCTGCTTTTTCTCATTCTCTAAAACTACACTTTCTAGTCCTGATCCTGGTGTTAGCCAAGTCAGAAAATGGCCTAGTCAGTCTGAAAATCAGAAAATTACAATTTAGTGCCAAGGGTGGACTGTTATCTTACCTGATTAAAAAAGCTTTGACAAAAGTTATATATTGGGAAGAGCTCAGGCTACTAGTTTAAGTAGACACACAGTTCTTTCAACTAAAATTAGTTTGTCTAACAAGTTAATAGTTGTTTGTTGTTGTTAATAGTTTAGATTGGAATGATTGCTTGAAATGTGCTTCATATGTAAAGAAGAATTCTCCAGAAATAATTGAATAATTCTCATAGTTAAATTTCGTGTATTTAAAATCTTATTCTAGTATCCTACAACAGCATGGAACCAGTAAAAGCATTTTGTCACATTCATAATTTTAGAGTGATTTGTCTCTGCTTAAAGAGTTGAATTCACTCTTTTGGTTGCCTACTGACAGTTTTCAAGCTCGCCACTCTTTGAGCACCTTGTGCCCCATAGCTAGGAAAACTGATAAGACAGCCTGGACACTTAATTTTGGTGCAGGCAAGAAATTTGAACCATGCAAGTCATGGCCCCATGAAAGGATATCCTTGCTCCAACTCCACCAAAGAATAAATCCCAACTCTAATCAGCTCTTGTTCTCTCAAATCATTTTAAGACTCGAAAGCCCTTGTTGCCCCTCTAGAAAGCCTTATTAGATAAATAATGAAGTTTACCTTCATCATGCATGTTTGGGGTTATCAGTCTTGACATTTGAACCATATTTTCAATGGACTTTCATTCCATCTCCCATTCCCACATCCTTCTCCATCTGAAAAGAAGGACATTACAGAAAAGTGTCTGCCATCACACTGATACTTGTCTCAGGCCCATTCCCCACTATATGTCTGGTTATACAAAATACATTGGCTTTTAGTGAATCTAATTCACTTCATTAAATAATATCCCCTTAAACTTGTTTTCTTTCTCTTATCAAGACATACACTATGAAAATCCTGGTCATATTTTGATAATTGTTTAACTTTTTATTTGTTTGTAACTCCAGAGACTTGAGAATAGATCAATCATCAGAATGAAGGGACTTAGGGAGGGCTAAGAGAAATTATTTTCTAGATCTATTATCCAACACCTATTGGTACCTCTGCTCTTCAGCACAACCAAACTCATCAAACAGAAGCTTGCACTCACTGTTTATACATCTTCAATTCTTAATCATTTGGTCTGTCTTTTGCTCATAGTTCTCCCTTTGCTGATTTTACCCTCACTGGTTCCTCACATGTGCATGCAGTTCCTTTTCTTTTCAATACAACTCTTCCTTTCCTAGCTCATCCTTTTTGCCCTTGTGACTCATGATTATCCTATGCCTCAGCTTTCTATGACTTTGTCGCCAAAATTGACACTGTTGAAGCCCATCCTTTTGATTCCATAGCTTCCTTTACTTCATCTTCTGAAGAACATGTTGCCTTCTATTGTTATCACTTGTCCACTTTTCTGACCTACACCAGCCTGAGTACTTGGAGGCCTGGGCTGATGTACAATTTCTTCAATGAAATGTTTTCAGAAACTAGGACAGTGGTGGTTGATAAATACATGCTGAATTAGCAAAGCATCAAACTTAATGAAACATCGGTCATCAAATTAATTGCTAAAACAAATGGACCTTAAAAGAATGTAATGAATTAATGTGTGACAGTTTCACCTCCTCCATCAGCAGAAGTAGCAATAGTTTTCTCCCAGAGTGGGAGAGAAATTCTTGGAATTGGTGGCCTTTCAAAGAGAAGCTAGTGATTGGCTTCCAGGATTAAGTTGTCTCTACCATAAGCCTTGCTTTTTATTAAGAATAGGGCAAGTAATAGTCTGTCTGCCTGTTTCTAATCCGTATCCTAAAAGCTAATGTATCAGTTGTGTTCCTAATCCCAATAGAATACAAACATATGTCCAATTCTTTCATTCATGGGAAAAGCTGACAAAAATAGGAAATCCATTCCAACAATGTTAATCAATTTACTTAGTTCTTCATTCCTAAAAAAGAATAGTCATCCTGGTATCATCAGATATTCAAAGAACAATAGTAGCAAGAAACATAAATGAACATTTAGAATAACTGAAAGAAGAGAAAAGAAAGGAAATTTCAGGAAGAATTCTTTAAAAATAACTCCAGGAAGAAAAACATCACTGACAGAAGTAAAAAGAACAATTTCAGAAGCATTTATTTATGCTTATACCAATTTTACACTTAGGTATAATTCAATAAATATTAATCATTAAGAATAAACAAATTGTCATTGGAAATCAGAGGGAGAAAGAGAGAGAGCCCTGTATGAGTAAGAGAGACTACCATAGCCAGATATCCTTGGAAAATCTTGTTTCTTATAATAAAGTTATTGGCTTTTTTCCATATGAGAGTTTTTCTGTCAGCTGGAAAATGTAGAGCCTATAAACTTGGCATTAGTTTTCCCAAAATATGGTACTACAGATTCCAAGTCATTCTAGTCCTTTAAAATAATTTATATTGCTTATAACAGAAGAATTGACAAAAGCATAAGATATTCTTCTACAAATTGTGTGTATGTTCTAAGAAATAAATCATGCTTTTTGTTTCTTAATATTTCTATTGGGAAGTAGAAAAAGCCCAAGTATCATTAACCTATATGAAAGGGGGGACAATTATATGTTCTTTCATTGGAAAGCAATCACCTTATGTTAACAATTCAGATATTAAAATTTTTTAGGTTTCATATACAGGATATATGAGCAGGAGCTGGCTTTGCATGATCCTGCAGATAATTGGCTTGGTATCTATTAACAATGTTGAATTTTATCTGATCTCTGGTTCTGAGAAAATAAGATGGTGAAGAAATCCCCCCATTTATTTGCATTTCAGGAAATGGCTAACCACAAACCACCACATGGTTCTCCTCACTCGCTTTACATTCTGAGATAACACCCACTTCTGTTCTTCCACATGACTACCCTAAGACTCCTTGATGCCTCCGTTGTTTACCTACCTTTATAAAGCCCTAGGGCTTCTTTTTTTTTTCTTGTGTTTCTCATTAATGAACATTCTGCCTATCGAAGTGGCCTGAATAAAAGCATCTCCCTAATTGTCCTGTGCATTCTGTATATGACATACTAAACTTGTTTCTCTTAATTTACTATTAAGATGTAAGGCCAAGGGGCTTCTGGGTGGCTCACTTGGTTAAGCGTCTAACCAGCTCAGGTCATAATCTCATGGTTTATGGGTTCGAGCCCTGCATCAGGCTATGTGCTGACAGCTCAGAGCCTGGAGCCTGCCTCAGATTGTGTGTCTCCCTCTCTCTCTCTCTGCCTCTCTCCCACTAGTGTTCTGTCTCTGTGTCTCTCTGTTTTTCAAAAATAATAAACATTAAAAAAAAGATGTAAGGCCAATGAATAGTTGACTTCTTCCATTCTTATGATCAGATCTTGTGTAAAATAAGCCAATGAAAGATAAGTTCCAAATTTTGATGTAAAAAGCTTGTAACATAATTGGATATGAGGAAAGTAATACAAAAAGATAAAGTTCCAGACAGAAGAATTCCTTGTTTGTGCAGGTGATGCTCTGAAAAAGAACTCAGCCAGTGACACACACCCCCCCCTTCTCAGTATAATATAAAGAACCTACAAATCCATTTATTTGGGACCTGGAACAGTCAACTGAGTTTCCTAAAGGGGTCATCAATACCACATTAATTAATTAATTAATGATTTACTTATTACCACATTAATACCACATGAATCCATTATAAGAAAAAAAGAAAAAATCTGCATGTCCATATTGTTTTCCTTTAGGACTAGGGTGAAAAAACAAAGGGCTAATAGCTTGTTTCCTCCTTAAACATACTTATTTTTATCCATAATGCTGACATATATAGATATCTCTTCTTTATTTGAGTGTCTAGAATGAAGACTTGTAAATTCATTTGGACCTTGAGAATGTCTAGGCAGGATTTTGGTAAGTATACTTTTAATTTATCCAGCTAACCAAAAATTATAACAAAACATATTATAAACAAAAAATAAATATTGGTAAACAATTAGATTAAAATATTAATTTTTAACTTAATATTGTAATAGTATATGAATGCCTAGATGGTAGGCCTAAATTAAAAATATTAAATAGAAAAAAAGCTCTCAAAGTAAAAAACATACAGTAGATACTAAGAAAAAACACAAAACGTTAAAAGAATCTGAAAATTGTAAACCAACCTAATAATAGAGATTATCTCATGTAATTGAATAAATTACCCTTTTGAAAAGCCTAAAAGCATGAGAATCAAAGAAAATAAAATTATATCAAACTAAAAATTATTGAATGTCAAGAGCAATTCAAAAAGCTGAATCCAGCTGTATATCTCTGAATAACTTGACTGTTGATTATCTGAAGCATTGTCTCTTTCCATTTCTTCAAAGCAGATAGAATAATTAAACCACTTAGAACTTTTGCTCTCTGTTATGCTTGATTTGTAAATTCCAAATTTTTGAAAAAGGAAAGATGGATAAAGATACATGCATTTGCAAATTTACACACTTTCTAAGTATATCCATTGAATTAATTGGTAATATTCTACTTTAAAACATTTAAACAGCATACTTCAGCTCCCATTAGAGAAAAAAAATGCATTGATATAAACACCATAGCCTCAGTAGGAAGCGTGGGACTTGCTAATGAAGCAGCCAATCTCCAACTGCCTAGATAATGAGTATTTAAGAAGGAAGCAGTTCTGAGGTGCCTGCGTGGCTCAGTTGGTTAAGGCTCTGGTTCTCAATTTTGCCTCAGGTCATGATCTCATGGGTTCCCTCATGGGGTTGTGATTTGGAGTCCCACATCAGGGTCTGTACTAACAGTGTGGAGTCTGCTTGGCATTCTCTCTCTGCTCTCCTCCCACCAAAACAAATAAATAAAACTTAAAACAAACAAACAAGAAAGGAGTTCTGTTGCATCTTGCAGTATGGGTTACTAGGGTTGCTGTGAGTATGAAGCTGTGCTCATAAACTATATATATGTGTGGCTTATAGCAGCAGCCTCATTAAATATCAGTCACACCTGTTTACACAGTTCTTCAAACAGAACCCGTCAGCATCTGGAGAGAAAAGATGTCATACAGTATTGACGAAACAGTGACTGTTACTTAAGAACTGCTTATTCTAAGACAGATTTTGAGTCTCACAGGATAATGTACCTCTTCTCCAGCTAATTGCCGCAAACCAACTTATCACCCTCTCTATGAGAACATGGACATTGTGTTTCAAGCAGCACTGCTTAGGAAGTCTCCCTGTACCTAATGAAGCAAGCTAGACCTCCCTGTGCATGAAGGCAAGTCAGGGGAAAGTGCAACTCTCTAGGAGAATTCAAGGGAGATAAGCAGTTGTCAAAGTAAAATTTGCACTGGGCAAAGTTAAACAGGCAAAGAAGACTAATCAAAGCTGTCGCAGGACAGGAAAGAGTATGATATGAAGTCCTTAAACAGAAGGATGGAGAGTTTTTTTAATAGCTGAGGTAGTGGTAGTGATAGAGTCCAGGTCCACCATAGGCCAGCTCTAGGCCTCTGTTTCCTAATTGGCTTTACCTGAAGGAAAAGTGAACTCTTCCATCTTTATGACTGGAGGTAGTTTACAACTTGGAACAAGGTACCCACTGAAGATAGTCTCCTAATTACCTACAGAAACTAAGAGATAGGGATGTTATGAAACGGGTCATTTTTCCACAAGATTATGTTATCTTTTTTTTTTTGTCTTTACTGTTTCACCATATGAATCACAGTTTATTCCTTTTGCCTGTGTACAAAATCTTCCTTGTTTCTCTTAGAACTTTTTCTCACACTTTGTCGATAGTTTCTCATAATGTCAGTGCTATGGTTTCAGTGTTTACGTCCTCCTAAAACTCATATTTTGAAATCCTAAACCCCAAAAGTGACGGTGTTAGTAGTGGGGCCCTTGAGAAGAGATTAGATCATGAGGGTAGAGTCCAAATGAATGGGATTAATGTCCTTATAAAAGAGAACCCACAAAGATCTCTACTGCCTTCCACCACGGAAGGATACAAAAAGAAGTCCACAACCTAGAAGAGGACCCTCACCTGACCATGCCGATGCCATGATTTCACACTTCCAGACTCTACAACTGTGAGAAATAAATTTCTGTTGTTTATAATTCACTCAGTCGGGGGTATTTTGTTTTAGTGGTACAAAGAGACTAAGACATTTGGTAGTGATATACAACCTATATTCCCTTAACTCCGACCCAACTATATTTCTGTTCTCAGTAATATGATATAAAAACCAGCAGCTCACAAGTGATCTAGGAAGAAAATACTGCAGAGGTGTGGAAGTTTAGAACACAGCTTGAAACTTAAACTGTACATGGTAATAGATATTCAAGAGTTGCTTTAATAAACCAATTTTGTGCTCTTTATCTACATAGGAAGGTCCATTAATCTGTAACAGGGACACAAAATATCTCTCATACTACCGCAGGAAGTATACTGAACTGGGTGAGGAGATACAGGGATTTGAGGATGTACTACATCTTAAATAATACCACATATATACGTTGTTTTGATACTGAGTTTTCTTTGCTACTACTTGCTTTAATATTAATTTAGCAAACCAAAAGAGAAGCACTCATACGTATATTTTGCTCTCAAGCACACACACACTCACACAGGCATATACACACATGGAGAACTTATACTGAATATTTCATATGTGCATAATCTGTAGGTATTTTAATCTACCATAATTGTTTTACTTTTTTTTTGAATTCCAACATCAAAACAAACACATTTAGAGTGTAAATTCTTAGGTTTCACAAAAGCAGCACTTTGTAACCTATACTTCCTCCAAGATAATTTTTTTTCCCCATCACTTAGAAAGCTCCCTCAAGCCCCTTCTCTGTCAATCACTACAAACTCCTGTAAGGCCGCAAGTCTAAACGTCTAAACCAAACTGACTCCATGACAGGCTTTAAGTTTCCCCTCTGAACTAGAAGGCCTGAGTTTCAGCTTTCCCAAAACTATCAGGCAGTTACACATTGCCCAAGGCAGGAGAAACCACCCTTGCAACACCCAATCAGGAAAGGCCAGCGACCACCCTGCACATTACTAAGGGAGAGGCCTGGAGATAGAAACTATAGATAGGACCCTGTTACCTAATGTTAAAGTTAACCCGTTAGTCACCGAAAAAGACCCTAGGCTCGCTCTGTGATTGGTTGAATTTAAAGATACTCTAAATGTTGTAATTGGATCCCGCCAAAAGTAACGAATACTCTAGACAATGTGTATGGTCAAACCCACTGTCAATGATGTTGAATTATTATGATTGGATCACTGTTCCCATGTCACAACTTCTGTAACTCCCCCGTCACACACCCCATAGAAACCCTACTCTGCCCTTGTTCGGGGCTCTCAGCATGGATCCATTGCGGTGGTGAGGTCTGGGAGCCAGAGCTCGAGCCCGTAATAAAGCCCTTTGCCTTTGCATACGTGACTTGGACTCCTTGGTGGTCTTGGGATTTTGGGGAGATCGCGATCTGGGCATAACACTCCTAGAAAGGCAACTTCTATGCAATTTTCTATCACCATGGATTAGTTTTGCTTGCTTCAGAAATTCATGTAAGTGAAAACATATAGCTTGTGCTTTTTTTTAAAATTTATTTATTTGTGAAATTAAATAAACTTAATTTAAGGGAAAGAGAGAGAATGTGTGGGAATAGCAGAGAGACAGAAGAGAGAGAGTGAGGAAGACAGATTCCCAAGTCCACACTGTCAGCATAGAGTCTGACGTGGGGCTCAAAATCATGAGCTGTGAGATCATGACCTGAGCCACAACCAATAGTCAGACACTTATCCAATTGAGCCACCCAGGAGCCCCTAGCCTGTGCTTTTATGGAGCTGGCTTTTTACACTCGATATAATGTTTTTGAGTTTTAACAATGCCATTCAATTTATTAGTAGTTTGTATGAACATATACCAATTTTTCTGTTCTCCTGTTTGTGGTACTTTGGGTTGTCTCTAGATTTTAACTATCATAAATGAAACTGCTATGACTATTTTCATAAGTTTGTGGGTAAAACTTCTACTTCCCTCTTCCCTTGGATTTGTATCTGTGAAGAGAATGGTTTAGTTCTAGAGTAGGTGTATGTTTATAGGAAATCACACATGGTTTTCAGCAGTGGTTGTGCTTTTGTACAAATCTGCCAACAATGTGTAAATTCCTGATGTTCCACATCCTTACCAATATTGGAGGTGTTTAATAGTTTTACTTTCAGGGATTCTATTGAGTAGTATTGAGTTTTGATTTTATATTTCCCAAATAACTAACAATATTGAGATTTTTTTCACGTGTGTCTATACATATTTATGTGTTCTTTGTGAAATATCTTTTCGAATTCATTGCCCCTTTTGCTGGGTTGTTTTCTTTCTTCTTGTTATTGACTTGTAGGAATGCTCACTATATATTCTGTGTCAAAATCTTGTCAGAAACATGTATTACAGGCCACTATGGCTGGTCCATTCATTATTCTAAGCATCTTTTGACAAACAGAAATTCTTAATTTTGATGTAGTCCAATTTTTTTAATGGTTGGTACTTTTATTTATGTTTATTATGTTATTAGGCAAATTTCAATATTTTTTCCTATATGTATATACAGTTGGAGAAAAGACAATTTTTGTAGTTTTAAGCCAGCATGTTATTTACATGTAGAAGAGCATGGATCAATATAATAAAATAGAGACCAGATATGATCAATTATGACTTTCAGCAAACATGCCAAAGCGCTAAAATGGAGAAATAATAATTTTTTCAATGAAATGTTGCTAGAAAAATTGAACATTTCTTTTAAAAATGTACTTCAAACCTTACCTTGCACCATATGCAAAATCAATTTTAATTTAATCATAGACCAACATGTTGATTTGGTATAATATTCAAGGGATAAACAGCAGCAACAAAAATCTCTGTGATCTTAGTTTAGGCAAAGTTGTTTTTAAATAAGGTTCAAAAAGGACAAGGATTAAAAAATTGATAATTTCATCAAAATTGAAAACTCGGCTTTTTAATAGAAAGTGTCAACAAAATGAAAAGATAGTCTACAGACTGGAAGAAAAATAGTTGCAGTACACAAATCTGATAAAGTGCTTGTATCAGGAACTTGTATACAGAGATCTTATAATTCAATTGTAAGACAAACAGTGAAATAATAATGGGCAAAACACTTGAACAGTAACCAAATAAGAGATACAGGTCCAAACAGGCACATGAGTAGAAGCTCAATATATTAGTTAGGAGCAGCCACTTGGGCAGTTTCTTAGAGGCAGACCTACTCTTACGATAGCCAAGATCTCACTTTTAAATTTTGTAATGTTTTATTTATTTCTGAGAGAGAGAGACAGCATGAGCAGGGGAGGGTCAGAGAGAGAGGGAGATACAGAATCTGAAACAGGCTCCAGGCACTGAGCTGGCTCTCAGCACAGAGCTCAACGCGGGGCTCGAACCCACGAACTGTGAGATCATGACCTGAGCTGAAGTCGGATGCCCAACTGACTGAGCCACCGAGGTGCCCCTAAAATCTCACTTTTAGATATTTACTCAAGAGAAATGAAGACCTATATTTACACAAAAAAATGTACTTGAATATTTATAGTAACTTTACTCATAATTGACAAAAATTGAAAAGAATCCAAATGTCCATCTCCTAGTGAATGAGTAAACACACTGTAGCATATTCACACAATGGAATAAATAGCAACATAAAGGAACAAACTGCTGATACTAGAACAAGGATGAATTTCAAAAGAATTATGTTGAATGAAATAAACCATTTACCTATGCTACATGCTGTATGATTCTATATGTGAAACATTGTGGGAAAGATAAAAGCATAGAGGTATAAAATCATATAATTTCTTGCCAGGGCTCAATACTGGGAGAGGATTAACCAAGAAGTGGCATTAAGAAACTTTATAGGGTGATGGATATATTCTATAACTTGGCTGTGGTAGTGTTTACATAAACACATTCGAAAATATAAAATGTACACTTGAAAATGATGAATTTTCCTGTAGATAAATTATACATCAATGAACTTGACTTTGAAAAATCAATGGATTTTTAATCTGCTGTAGATTGTTTGATTTCCTCATTTTTATGGCTAGATAATATTTCATTGTATATCTATGCCACAACTTCTTTATCCGTTCATCCACTAATGGACACTCAAGTTGTTTCCATGTCCATGCCTCGGCTATTGTAAATAATACTGATGTGAATATGGGGTGAAGATACGTTTCTGAGTTAGTATTTTTGTTTCCTTTGGATATATTCCTTGAACTGGAATTTCCTTTATCAAATGGAAAATATTTTTTTCTAATCCAATTTGCTAATTTTTTCTTCTTTTTTCGTCAAAGTCTGTTGCATCCATTGCAATGATTACATGATTTTTACGCTTTACTCAGTTAATATAATGCATCACATTGTTTTTAAAGATAATCTTGCATTTCCTAGATAGAGACTACTTGTTCAAGATATTATGATTATGATTTACTGAATTTAAGTTGCCAGGTTTCATCTGAGCACTTTCTTGCATCTATATCTATGAAAAATATCCATGTATAATTTTTACTTCTAATTTGCCTGTATAATTTAGAAGCAGGCTTACACAGTTCTTATAAAATTTTGGTAATTCTTTCAAGGAATTGATTATTTCATTAAGTTGTCAAATTAATTTCCATGTAGGTGTTACTTCTTATTTTTAAACTGTTAAGTTCTAACGCAATATCTCCTTTCATTCACAAAAACAAGTGTTTCCTTCTCTCTCTTCTTTTCTCTCTTCCTTCCTTTCTTTCATTTCCTTTTTCTGTATAGTATATATACTTGCTATTGTACTTTTTTCCCTTCAGACTATTGCTATGTAATATATCTGTTTCTTGAAAGGGCATGATTACTTTACACCATGTATTTGTAATTTTCTTTCTTTTCTAGTCTGACAATTCCTGACTTCTAAATGAGGCCTCTAGACCATTTACATTAATTTAGTATTTGTAATAGTTGAGTTTTGTTGGTCATATAGTTTTTTGCTTTCTATTTCTGCAATTGCTTTTTCTGTTTTGTTTTACACATTTCTTGACATTATAATAAAAATAATTGACTATTTTTTATTAATGTATTTTATTTCTTTAACTGGATTTTAGTGATATGCTTTTGTAATTCAATTATTAACTTTGTATTTACCATGTTTGCTTTTCTTCATTATTTCATGCATGTACGTGTTTTTATCTAGCATTATTTCCCTTTGATTTGAAGAAGTTTCTTTCACTCTTATCTCTTTAGCTTTTATTTATAGGAATATTTTTATATGCTGTCCATTTTTAAACTGATTTTACTCTATACTTCTAGGTTATAGGATTTCATTTTTGGTTTTATTTCCCCTCCCTAAAATATTACTCCTTCTTTTCTGCTGTTTTTTTCTGGTTTGCAGTCATGAGAAGTCTGCAGTTATTCTTCTTAGATGAACAGTCTGTCTCTTTTTCCTCTAGCTATTTTTATGATTTTATTTTATCTCTCTTCTTCAGCTTACTTATGCTACATTTATATGTGGTTGCCTTTTTGTTTTGTTTTGTTTTGTTTTTTGGTTCTGTTGCTTGATAATTTCATCAAAATTGTAGTCACTATTTATTCTTATTAATTCTCTTCCATTCTCAATCTTGTCTCCTTTCAGAATTTAGTTAAATATATATTATACTGTTTATATAGATAAACATGTCACTAAAGACTGTGCATTTATTTTTCTTTATCTGTGTTTCAGTTTAGTGTCTAATTTAATTGTTCTTATGTCCATTGATCTTTGTTCTTCAATGTCCAATCTTCTAATAAAGAAGACTGTGAACTTCTTCTTTTCCAATATTCTACTTTTAATTTCTAGAATTTTAATTTGATCTTTCTTTTTCTGTTGAAATCTCTCTTTTTACTCATTATGTTCATTTCCTTTACATTTTGAGCACATTTATAACTAATAATAAAGTCCTTGTTTGCCAATTATAACATCTGGTTTCTCTTTGGGTTTATTGCTATTGATTTATTTTTCTTAGGATTGTTTCACATTTTCATAATTTTTACACACCTGGTAATTCTTCAAATATTAGGTATTATGCGTACAATGTTATTGGATCTATTTGCTGATATCATTCTTTATATAGTGTTGAAATTTGTTGTCTTGGGTAGTTATTTATTGATCAATGAGCTTGAACTTTTTGAGGTTTAGCTTTAGGATTTATTAGTTCACACCTTATATAACTGTTATTCTGTAGGTAGATTAATGCTCAATTTCTCTGAGGTCTTTTCTAAATGTTCAGCAAGCTCTCTTCAGTGTGGCTGGTTGGAACTACAGTATCCTCCAGGTTGGAGATTTCTGTATTATTGTTGATGAAATCATGAGGCTTGCTTGCACTTTGACCCCAGCTCACAGAATCTTATCACATGTGTGTAGGGCTTATCATTTAGTTAGAATTGCAAGGAAACCTCTCTCCAGCTTTCTGGAACTGCTTATGTATATAGAGCTTTCTTTGGAAAGCAGCCTAAATTGCAGCCACATCCACAGACAATTTTTTGATCTGTATTTCTTCCATCCATTAGAAACATTGTTTTATGTTTGGGCTCAATCCTATTTTGCTATGGTATGGAAACTTCTCCCATGTAGAATATTGCAATGAATATGAAATTTACCTTATTTTTTTGTTGCTGTTGTTGTTACATAAAACATCACATCCCTGAAGTGTTCAATACTTTAAAACACTAGTTCATTATATTTTGCTGTTCTCAAATTATTTATGTTAGGAGGCTAAGTCGGAAACATGTAGTCATGACCAAAACTCAGTATATTATTTTTATTTAATCTTTATATTGCATCACCTTTGTATAGCAGCTTAAGAAAGATTAGGAAAGAAGTTATGTGAGAGTAGGTTACTGAATACACCAGTCTGATTCCCAAACACAAAAGCCCAGCTTTTTGTGAAGTTGATTTTAGTTTACTTTTTTTTAAACTGTAGTTATGACTTGAAAGCTGTTCTCATTTTTTGAAAGATTCCTCTTAGAATGAATGGGGTAATATGTTCAGATTCAGCATAAAAGGGGCTTCTTAAAGTGCAGTATGTTATTATGGCAATTATTTTCATAACCTTCTTTCTCTGAATCAAGAACTAAATAAAGGTGCCCCATAAACATAGGCTGGTGTTGTGTTTACTTGCTTATGTGTCTGGTCTTGCTGTGGGATTATCCCTTAATTACAAGTTTAGCCTTGGCAGCCAAGATGAATATGAAATCATGTTAAACTCCAATCTGCCATTTCCCTTGTTCTTCTGCCAGTTAGGGTAGTTCTAATTGGGAAATAAATTTAAAATGCCTTCATGCGGATACCTTGTTGGAATAATTGCTGTAAATGCAAAATTTACAAAAAGATAAGTGATGTGAAGCAGCAAAAAGAAAATTAAGTAATTCATGTCATGAGACTTCAGAATTAGAAATGAGATGGCTTTTATTTTTAAAGCATTCATTATGCTTTGGTCAAAACAGTACACGGATGGCAGTGGGAATTTTACAATTACCAATATTTGGAATAATGATCAAAGATACATATTACATGAACCTATCCTTGAGCACACACAAAAGTTGATGATAATTTTTCTAATGTTAAGTACAAAAATATCTGATATCTGCACTTCATAAAGTTTCAGTGAAAGTCTACACTTTCTATTAACTCATTTCCCAGAAGAATTAGATACATGTTAGCATGACACTGAAGATGCTGTTATCTGTAATAGTCATTAAATAGTTCACTTGATGATTTGAAATTTAATTTGCACATAATGAGGCTGTAAGCATGAAAATACTATGCATCTCCACTAAACAGCCTCACTTAAAACCTACCATTTGACTTTCTCAATAGTTATATTGCAGAATGGTGTTCAATGTTTAAAAAGTTAAAGAAAATGATAAACAGTTGAATTTAAAATTTTCCCTTACTATGCCTGTGATCAATGAAGAACAGAAAGATTAAATCCCTTGCCCTGGCTCACATTTTGAGTCCATATGAGTCATCTTTGTCTACTAATTTGGCATGCTTTTCCTGCAGACACATTACTTCATTTCCACATACATTTCCCAGGTGTATTTCTCTTCTTTTCAAAAGTGATTCCATTAATCCCCAATGATTGACTGTGTATTTTTAAGGATTTCTAGATTGACTTTCTACCTTTGAAACTTACTAGTTCAGAGAAGCAATATGGTTGATTGATTTTTTCCTACTTAATTTACTTGATGATTTATTGAATGGTTCACACTGGTTCTGGTTTCTGCATAACTTAGTAAACATTGTAGTGTCCAAATTTAATATATTACCTGACATTTTCTATAATTTATATATAATAGGGGCAATCATAAAAATTTGGTTTATATGTATTTAAAGTATATGATTATTTCACTAGAAAGATCTTCATAGAATGTACCATTCACATACTCATTTTGGGGGTATGGAAAGAAAAATACTAATATATAAATTTATGTGGATATGTTTGAGTAATTATTCATAGTATTGAGTTATTCAAGTTTTCTAATTCTCGATTTAATTTTCAACTATTCTGCGTCATTTTTTGTTTTATGATTTTATTTATTTATTTACTTATTTATTTGAATTGAGATTTTAATCATATCAGTATCGATGCCGTCTGAATTACATTTACCAAAGCAAGTTTTGGCATGCGGTATGTGATTTTCTCTTTTCAGGTGATCGTAGTATATATCATCATGTTAATAGTTCTGAAAAGTGTTACAATGAAAAATTCACTCAACAAGCCTTTATTCCAGTGTCTCTGGAATTCACATTAAGTGAATAAGCAGTTGCTTTAACCAGCCTACCTATGGAAGCTATAGTTTCAAGGTACTTCTCTAGACATTGGTGGCCCTTTGGAAAATTTGGAAATACCTTCTATGATGCTCAGGCTGCTGACCTCACATTGATTTCCTTCTGAATGATGAAATTCTTTGTCTCATACTGCATTTCTGGCAAGCCCAGTTTTTAGAGTTTCCACCCTGGGTTCTGGAGGTATGAGCAGGTTCTCTTTTCCACACAATGCAAATAATAGTTCAACAAGAGAATGGTCCTTGCCCCTCTCTGCCTGCACGCTCCTCCAGCCTATCTTCCCTCACTGTTTTCTTTAGTCATGACCAAATAAGCAAGCCTCTCTCTTTATAGCCACCTTACAGTTTTGAGATATTCTCTTAAAGTTTTTTTTTCCCTGGATTAAGGAAAGATGCCTGCTACATTTTTTTCTCCATTATCAGGAAGAATGAGTGGAAAGTCTGGCTTTATCTATTCAAAAATATACTTGCCCCTCCAAAAAAGGGTGATTTTCAGGTTCTGTTAAAATGGCACTTTGTTTTTAAATGTTTTATTTATTTTTGAGAGAGATAGACAGCATGAGCAGGGGAGGGTCAGAGAGAGGGAGACACAGAGTCTGAAGCAGGCTCCAGGCTCTGAGCTAGCTGTCAGCACAGAGTCCGACGTGGGGCTCGAACCCACTAATCATGGGATCATGACCTGAGCTGAAGTCGGGCGCTTAACTAACTGAGCCACCCAGGCGCCCTAAAATGGCACTTCTTAGCACGTGTTGGGTGCTGGTTGCCCTCAACATATGGTGGGTCTCTGAACTTGAAATGTGGGACATATATCTTATGATTTTAGCTGTGGTCCTTGAGCATCAATTTGGGAAAAGTAAGAAAAAAGTTCTTTAGCATTTAATACCATCTGGTTTCTACCTGTATTTTTATTCTCTTCTTCTTGGCTTTTTAGATTTTATAATTCTAATGGAGTCTCCACGCTCAAAGGTGCTTCATATATTTCAGTTACTTTTTCCCTTTACTAAATGTACAAAGCATCTATTTTCAGTACCCATTACTCTTTGGATTTTGTAGAATAATAAAATGATTAATCTACATTTGCGTAAAAGAATAATTACCAAGAGAGTATGCAATTGTGAAACATAGGTTAAATTTAATATATTTAATAGGTTGAATTCTCAAGCTTAACTATGGAAACTCAACTCCTACATGAGTCCCAAGTCAACCACATGTATTTTGTTTCCATAATAAAAGAAAAAGCATTCTAAAGCTTCTTCTATCTAAAAATAGAGGCAACTCGTAAGGGAAAGGTCAAATATAATACAAAGCCAGTTTTTCAAAAACTTTTTGAAATAAAGACTTCAAAATATCAACATAAAATGTAAATGTGATCCAGGTTTACTTTATTTTGTCAAGCAAATTACTTTAAAAAATACTTTCAGATTATTTGACCCTTATTTCAATTATTCCTAGATAGACATAAGGCAGGAGATTTCCTTTAAAAAAAGTGCAGATATGTTTCATTTTTCTTCATTTCACTATTTTATGTGTATGTTCCAAATTTATTCTATATCTTGAAATATGAAGGCATAACTTTTAACCATAATATTTGAAAATACTTTATGTTTTGGGAAATTGATAGCAGTATATTTTCGTGAACTCATTTTGCAATATGACTCACATAATATGTTTGACTTATGGATTTGTATTTGGCATATATGAGCAGGAATATCACAAAATAACACTAAGTGCTATGCCTTAATGGGAGAAATCAGCAAACTAAGGCCCTCAGACCCAATATGGCCTTCAGTTGATTTTGTAAATGTTTATTGGAACACAGCCAGACCTATTCACTACATATTGTTTATGACTGTTTTTGTGTTACAATAGTTGAAGTGAGTAGTTATGTCAGAGCCTATAGGTTTGCAAAGCCTAACATTTTACTGTATGTTCCTTTATGGGAAAAAAAATGTCCTGACCTCTGCTCTTTGAGAATATTGTAATTATCTCTACTTTACACGAAAGATAACTGAATCTCAGAGAACTAAACATATGTTCTAGAACACAAAGCTTGTCGATTATAAACTGTGTTTACTGTCCAAGTGAGTTTGACTTTAAAAGACACAAGGAGTTAGCTATGAGAGAAAGGAGATGAATAAAAAGAGAACAAACATGATATCTGGGGGTGGAAATGAGCACTAAGAATGGTGATAGTCCTTTTTTGGGGGAGGGAGGGTGATATGTCTTATAAATGGGAAAGCCTAGGATATGGGGCTAGCCCAGAACATAGGATTAAATGGCAAATTGAATGACTGTGCCTCATGCTGTGATAAAATTTGCAATTTGAAGAGAACACAAGAGGAGATCCAGTTTAGAGTGGGAGGAGAGGGTTAATCCTCTTTTGGAAAAGTTGGGTTTAATGGTCCATTCTTTTTTTTTTTTTTTGAGAGGGAAAGAGAACGAGAGCAGGGTGGGTGGCAGAGGGAGAAGGAGAGCAAGAATCCCAAACAGGCTCCAAATCCAGCATGGAGTTCCATGCAGAGCTTGATGAGAGGCTCGATCCCATGACCCTGGGATCATGACCTGAGCTAAAACCGAGAGTTGGATGCTTAACCAACTGAGCCACCCAGGTGTCCCTTTCCATTAATTTTTAAGTTACTTTGTAGTTATTTGGTAGGAAGTTAGCTATATACATCTGAGGTTTCCTTGAATGTTTTTAACTGGGTATATTGACCATAGTCATCCAGTGATGTGGCATTTAAAGCAAGACTAGTACAGAGCTAGGTCATTTTGGTAAGGAATACTAGATGACTTCCGTTTTGCCAGATCAGGGGCATGCTTGAGTGTATAACTTTTAATTTCTGTGTGTGCAATTTAAGTTATTAATGTCCTAGTTTGAATGTCTACTTTGTTGTTGCTGACATTCTTAATCCAAGAGGGAAAATAGCCTTAACTACTTTACTTCTAGTTTTTGTAACTTCATGAAATATTTAAGGCTGTTTCAAGCAGCTACTACATGGAAGGTAATGGATTATATAGGCTAGAAAGGGCAGATTGGTGGGAAAGGCATTCTGTCCAGTAAGAGGCAAATAAAAGTGAAAGAGTCCATGATGATAATCAAAATGGAGAAGCTGGAAAACTATGAAAAAAATTAGTTTACGGGGGGGAGGGGGAGTGGTGGTATGATAATTAAGCGAGCAGAGTATTTCAAAGGAAAGATATAGTAAAAAATAGCTAGTGCGCAAGGCCCAGTTTTTATAAATATTTTCTTACGGGTCTTTTTCCCAATTCCCTAGATCGCAATTACTTGGTGAAGGGTTCATGCCTTATTAGATTTTATCTCAAGGAAAGCCCACACACAATAGGTGTTTAATGGATTTCTCATTACACTAAAACCTGATAGAAATGATTAACATTTGCCATACAACTTTGCCATCAATTTTCTTCTCTGTCATTACCAAACGTAATAAATTAACTACTTTACAACAAAGCATATGCCTTGGATATTCTTGGATCTTAGGGCAAATAGACTTTCTGTTCATAGTGAATCTTTCATCAAATGCAATGAGTAAACAAATCTACCTCAGAAATTTTATCATCTGAATTTCATTAATTTTTCTGTCAAAATGGTAAATGGATAGAAAAGAAAAGTAGATGGTCTGAAGAGACAAGTTTTCAAATCACCTATGTAAATCAAATTTAGAAAATTAGAAAAATAGCACTAATCTTATTTAAACACTTATCTAAACACTACATATGACATGTGAATGGATATTGATATTTAAAAAATACTGATTACAGAAATAATATTTTATAAATTCATTAATATTGTATCTCGCACATTGAAAGAATACTACTAATGGGACTTATTTGTGAAACAACTTTATTTTATCTCCCACAATGCTTTTAAATTTATTCAAGAGAAGAGAGATTCTTCCTGCCATGGGATGACATTTTTGGTCATACTTAGGCGGTATAAGATATTTCAGGTGAGTATTAAGAACACTCAACTCATCTAATAAGAAAGATTTACCTTCCAAACTTGTCAGAGGCCTGCTCCGGCTGGGTCCAGGGGTCCCTGAAGGATGGACGGCATCGGCGAGGGAGGGATGAGAGAGGCCCGAGAGTCTTTCTGGTCACCAAGCAGGGATCTCTGCTCTGACTGGGACTCAACTTTATTTTATAATTAAGTGTTTGGGGAATGGAACAGAAGTGGCATTTGCCTTAGACAATGATTTCTGATGACAAACTTCTTTGATATGGAAGAATTTCCCAGAACATAGATTTGTATAACCTTTATCAATAGTGATTGAGGTAGGGGATTTAGATGCTTCTCCTATGGGGAAGAGAGGTATCTTTAGCATACAAGACAATGTTTTTAGCATAAAAACGGTGAAATTAGTTCTTTGTGAGCAGGGGTCAATAGCTTGTTTGTTTAAGGAGAAGTATCAAGAAAAACAGGTCTTTCAGGAAACACAATGTTTGGTCCCATAATCACAAAAGAAGAAGTTCCTACAATAGGTTCCTTCACAGAGTGCAATCAGCGTATTCAAGGCCAGAATAAGTCACTCTGAATACTGATCACAAGATGCCTTGGGGGACCGGTGCTCTAAGCAGAAACAATTGGGTAGGGGTAGGTATCTGTCCTTAACTCTAAATTAGGCTCTTTGTCTCAGGGCCAGACTCAGTTGTAACTCTTGTGTTCTTAGCCCCCTTTATTATCTAAGTCTTGGATCTGCAAGGCCCGTAGGAAGAGCCTTTTGACAATCATATACAGTGATTTCATCTGAAGTCTCTTTTGAAGAGGCAGGAATATGCTTTTCCTTATGAGGAATCTGTATGGGAAATATTGGTCTGATCTGGAATATTGTGAGGCCTGGTCAATACCAGCAGCCTCACTTCCAACATGAGCCAGTAGTAGCAAGAGGAGATACCAGTTTTTGTTTCTCATGGCAGCAGCTGTGCAAAGGCTGTCATTTCCTCACTGTGATTGCCATCCAGCGAGGCCGGTGTGACTCCCAGCAGAAACTCAAGATATTCCATCTCCTCCAGCCCTAGCCTATGATTGACTAGAGGTCTGCACTAAGAGAGCATGTATATGTGGTCTTGCTTCTCCTCACTTCCTGGTTAGCCAGTGTAGAGTAACAGGGCAAGTTGATTTGCAATGGACAAAGGTGAGGAAGGTCATAGCTGAAGGGGGCAACGTAGCTGTATAATGGAGAACTGGCATGGCTCTATGCAGTTTTCTTTTGTCTTTTGAGTTTATCATAACTTCTTCCAAGTTTGGCTCCTGTGTGCCTAAGAACCCTCACTTTCACTTGTAAGCCCTTACATGTAGGCCAATGCAACTCTCTTCTGGCTGATCGTTTAATGGTTTTCAACCACTAAGAGTACTGTGAGTTCTTGGTTGTCTCTCAAGTTAGATCTCTTCATTTCTTAAGATGAGTATCAATAAGAAGACACAACATTGTCCCTCTCCTGTAGATGGCTACAGTAGGCATCCTCTGCTCACAGGATGCCTCCTCTGCTCTGCAAGGCCACTTCTTTTTCAATAGCTAACCAACTCACCCTTCATCTTTTAATTTCCCAGCTTGGAGTCAGTAACTTTTTCTAGGTTTGACCTGTGTCATCACAGCAATTAGTAATCAGTTGCCACCTTGATAATTTAGAAATTTTCATTGTAGTCTACCACCTCACTTTGGAATGAGATTTCCATTGCACTTTAATATATTAGTGAAAGTTCCATTTTAATATTTTATCACAATAATATGAAGTAATAATAGGTACAGATTCTTTCAGAATACCAAAATCAGTATTTCTGAGATATATTTGAAGGGATAGATTCTAATTTAGCAATGGCTAATTCATTAATTCACTTAGTAATGGCTGATTTTGATATCCTACTTTTCAAAAATTAAATTTATTCCATTAAAACATTCAAAACAATGTTTGGTAAGAAGGACAGAATATAAAAATAGAAGGTGGTAGAAATATTGTCCTTTAAAAAAATGATAAATATTCAGGAAAATTCATTTAAATAGTCTTTTTACCTTTAAGAAGGTCTAGGTTTCTTGCTGAAAGCCAAGTGCTTGTGGTATGATTTGACATTTCATGTTCTCAATAAAATCAGTGTTAACTAGATAAAATACATGTCAGTTTGAGGAAGTTCTGTCATGATAAATTCATATCTTAGCTATTTTATAAAACAAAAAGAAATCCTTTTATAAGAAGAAGGAAAGCATTACTAAAGTTTGCAAAGAAGCAGTACTATCTGAGTTGTCTTAATTCCATTTCTGAAATGTAATTAGAAGTTGTTGATCTTCCCTTTCAGTCAATGATAGTTAAAGCAGGAGAGAAGGGAGAAATTAACATATAATCTTCAATACTTACAATGAGTCCCAGTGCTTTTATTATATTCTTTGATTGCTATGTTCTGAATATTTTTGTCCCTCCATAATTCATATGATAAAATTCTATACACTCAAAGATTAGAAGGTAGAGCATTTGGGATGCATTGAAGTCATGAGAGTAAACCCTCATGAATGGGATTAGTACTCTTTAAAAAAAATTCTTTTTAATGTTTTATTTATTTTTGAGAAAGAGAGAGACAGCGTGAGCAGGGGAGGGTGTGAGAGAAAGGGAGACACAGAATCCAAAGACAGGCTCCAGGCTCTGAGCTGTCAGCACAGAGCTCGATGCAGGGCTCAAACCCAGAAGCCATGAGATCATGACCTGAGGTGAAGTCGGAAGCTTAACAGCCTGAGCCACCCAGGTGCCCCTGGGATTAGTATGGTTATGAAAGAAATCCCACAGGGATCCCTAGTCCTTTAGACCAGGTGAGGACATAGTGAGAAGACACTAGCAATGGCCCAGGAAGAGGATCCTCAGCAGACAGAATCTTCTGGTGCCTTGATCTTGGACTCCCAGCCCCAGAACAGTAAGCAATAAATTTCTGTTATTTATGAGCCACTTAATCTGTGGCAATTTGTTATAACAGCCTGAATGGCTGAAGACAGTTATCTAGAGGAAAATATATTTGACATAAATCCTATAAGGGGAGAGTCACAATACATTTTTATGTAATCAAAAAGAATACTATTGTAATAATAAAAAAATTAATGAGAATTGTCTAATGCATAAAATTTTTAACATTATTTTCTAATTTTCTACATGACAATCATATTTTAAACAATAAATGATTCTGCTTATAATTATAAAAACAAATCCTCTGAACAGATTCTATTGCAAACTTTCACTGATATGTCAAGTATTGTAATTGCTATATAATATACCAGAACTAAAAACTCATACTTAAATAAAAGTGCACAGTAATTATAAAATATTAAAAAGTATACAATATATATGTATAAAAGAAGCATATTGCTGAAGAGCTTTGAAAAATTGTTTCAGAGTTTTATAAAGGTAAAGCCAACATCCCATGAGGCATTTTATTGCAAAAATGTTATGAGTTTTCTCATTTCTCAGATGTTTGCATCTAGTGTGATGGTGGTTCAACCTCAGGTGTGGCTGCAGATGGTGTGAAGGGATAATCTGATTCATTTTCCATACATACAGCCCCTTGTTTATAACACAGTGTTTACTATCCATGCACATGTGTTCACATACACACCCAGCCCCTTGTTTATAACACAGTGTTTACTACCCATGCATATGTGTTCTCACACATACACACACACACAAACACAGCCCCTTGTTTATAACACAGTGTTTACTACCCATGCACATGTGTACACACACACACACACACAGCCCCTTCTTTATAACACACTGTTTACTACCCATGCACATGTGTACACACACACACACACACACAGCCCCTTCTTTATAACACAGTGTTTACTACCCATGCACATGTGTTCTCACACACACACACACACACACACACACACACACACACAGCAACAGCAGCAGCAGCAGCAACAAAGGGACAAAACCATGTAATAAGGTGACCTAGCACAGCATGAACTGACCATTCATGGCTGCCCTCAACAGTTTGGTAGTTATTTTCTCTCTGTCCCCTTCTTGTTCCCCTCCTCCTCTTCCTCTTTCACTTCCTCTTTCTCTTTCTCTTTCGTCCCCTTCCTCCTTTTTCCTACTCTTCTATTCTCTTTCACCTCCCCCTCCCCTTCCTTCTTCCACCCACCTTATCATTTGAATAGACAAAGGACGGAAGTCTGAGTAATTAAAAGCCGATGTGGGGTATTAAGTATTCAATGGGAAGGCTGAAATAACAGGGACTGCCTATAGAGAGACATCATCTCCTATAGAGTCCTCAGCTCAGCTGTGTTTTCGAATTACTCAGTTCTTTCCAACTCCCCTCTCTCTCTAGGCCATCAGAGACTTTGAAGCTCTAGTGCCTCAATCTAGGCAGAACACAAAATTAAATCAACTTCTGGAATCGGCAAGGCCACTGCACTTGTTTTAAACCATTCTTTTGCATACACTGTAGCCTCCTTATTGCACACACAGCATCACAGACCTTGAAAAACTGTGATTATTATATTGTATTATTCATAACTATAAATATATAAGTTCCTTTTATTTATCTTATATATTTTAATATATATAACATGTTATGTTTATACATTATATTACATAATAAAATTAATTTAATATTCAGTATACATAAAAATCCTTCTCAGTTTTTACAAGTGATCTCCTATTCCCTCCATTTTACAGAACACTGTTTTGCCCCAAGCACCTTGTTTCAAAAGTTCCTTAGGTCAATATCTGAAAACAATTGAAAAAATTAATACTGTAGCTCACCAGTTCCTTTGTGATGAAATTCTGCTTACTGTGTTAACATACCAGTAACTCTAAAATTTTGATTAAAGATTAAAAAAACTTATTTCCTTTTTTGACTTTGTATTAACGTATTTGCTAGCTTTCAATTTTCCATTTTTCAAGACAATGCCTCAAGCTTTAATACATTATTCAACTTTATATTTTCCAGTATGAAATATTGCTACCACAATTTTCCTAAATATATAGTTAACTCTCAAATATTCACTCAAATATCAAGACCAGTGAGCCGTGCAATGTAATGTGGTAGATAAGAATAAAATCCTGCCTCTAAACACTTTTCCATTTATATTTAAATATGTATATAATTTTCTGTTTCTTCACATTCACTCAAAGCAAATAAATAACAAGTAAAGTAATGCACATTGAAGAACTAATAGAAGATTTACTGCACTCCATCTAGTTTCCCGTTGCTCTTTCTTACCCAATGCCTACATGAATGTGATTTTGCATAGGAAATGAGCTACTTTTCTCTCATTCTGGTGCAACGTTTTTTCTCTTTAAAATGTTCTCCAGAGGTAGTTATAAGGAGCTTTTAAGTACAGGAAGTAAACAGAGCAAATCAAGAAGTCAAGACATTTTAACTGCATCTAGTGAGTAACATTAGATATTAATAAATTCAATATTTCAATAGAATGGCTTTGTCATACTTGAAAATAGATCATGTATTTCATCTTCCAAACTGCATAAAATCCTCACAGAAAGTGAGGCCAGCTCCAAGAAGTGTCCTATATAGCTTCAAAAGTAAGGTGCACATTGAGTTAAAACCTAATGAGATTCAATTCCATAATATAGAGGATAATGGAGCCAAAAAACAATCAAATGTATTATACATTTCACTGTTCTTTTTCCTAAGATAGTTTGCTTCAATTATGAGTCCATTTGGTGCATCTATAAAAATCCACCAGCAGGGCTCTCCCTTGCATTATAATTTAGAAACAAATAATTTATTTTTTTATTTCCTTGGAAGACAATATAACTCCTGAAAGCCCTAAAAATACTAAATATATTGAATTTCCAAAAATGAATGACTAATGGTTACAACCTTATATTTGCTTGTGCTATTTTTGATCAATTCATTCTTAATCTAGTAGTGTTATAAATATGCTATTTAATATTAAAATCTATAATTTTTATTTCAGTTTAAAAAGAATAATAGATCCAAATATGTACACACAAATGTTTGTAACATTATTAAATGAAAATTGAAGAGTATGCCCATATTTATGGATAGCTGTTAATCTTTTGAACATGTTGTTATTTTCATCATGAAACTAAAAACTTCATACTAAATTGTGTCTTTTTGCCTTTTTCTTCTCTTTTAAAAGAAAGTAATTGGCTTACTGGTTTCTCTTATGACAAAATGATTAGTCACGTGTTCAGATCACTCTGTAATACCTGGGTAATAAGAACATATAATGGAAAAATGAATTATAGAATAAAGTCTGACATTGAACTCAAAATAACCTTGTTATTTGACTCAGCATATATACATATGGATGAAAGGCAATGTGTTTTACTGCAATCATTCTATTTCCACAAAGCTTAGTAGCCTTACATGGGTTCTTGTTGTCTTTTGTATTTTCAGAGTTTCTCTTGGGAAATATTCTTATAGTTCATCCTTTGAGCCCAATCACTTGCTTGACTATTTCAATATCATAACTCCATTATTTCCAAAAATGGAAAACATTTGATGTCATAATTATATAGTCATTTCATATATTTTTACATAGCTGATGAATTATAAATTGGTCTCAAAGAGCCCTAGTTGTAGACATACTAAGACCAGATGTTACAAGCAAACTGATAGATTTTTTACCTGGAATTCATGTGAGTAGTTGAAGTTCTAAGGGGCCAAGAACATATCATGATAAGGGAGACTGAGAGGTTATGGACCTATGGCCAGACATTTATATAGTATCAATATATTCTGGTTAATGAAAGATGCTCTCAACATCAGGGGATGTGTGAAGAGAAGTAATGGTTTTCAGGGTAGATTGATAATGTTATTCAGGATATATATGAGTAGAAATGACCCTAGTGCAGGTATTTTTATGTGATAGTTACTTTAGCTGTAGTCCACAAGGGCAATGCATGGTGTCAATCTGTGTGTCTTTGTTTCCATCTGTGTTGTCTCTGAACCATTTATCAATTCTGCAGCAAAGAGCCTGATCACATCTAAGAAAATGGCTACGGTAAAACGTTTTCTCTTTTATAGGGTAACACTTCTCCGCACTACAGATTCATTGTGGTGCTAAGAGTAAGCCTGAATGTAAAACATAACTCACTCTTACATATGCTCAAATTCAGACAATTACATTTATATACATCCTTTTAATTAAAATAGACAAATATAATACATTTAAATGTACACAAATGGTAGATAATAGATGGGCAATCAATAATACATTTAAGCAAACAGTAAATTTAAATAAACATTTAAAATAATAATGTATGGAATTTCCTTAAAGAGTAAGTTTTAAATTTTGGCTAAGCAAAATGAATAATTCAAAGTTGTGTACTTGTAATTTGCTTAGGGTGTTTGCGATAGGCATCCACAGAGCAGTCATGTATTTGGATGGATTTTTGCAGTGCTCTTTTCTAGTGCATAAAGTGCACTAGAATAGGATGAAAGGCAGTGTGTTAATGGACTTTACAGTAGATACCATAGCTACCTTCCTACTCCTTATTGCAATCCTTTTAATCTGTGCCCTATAACAGTGATATATAAGTAAACAACAATTACCTAGCTATTCAATTTTTCTGCTTAAGAATTTCATTGTAATTGGTTTGATGACTGTAGGAAGATGAATGAACAGATTATAAAAGTGTTAACAGTTCAAACAAGAGGCTATCTCATCTTTAAGTCAGAGAATGTCTCATAGTACACAAATTTCAGCATGGAAAGGAATCTTAAAATTCATCTAAGGAGATTATTTGTTATTTTTTCATACATTCCACCCCTGTTCCCTAGAAATGTCCACCTTAGGCTCAACCAATATCTAAATTTATACTTTTTTGATCATATATGTCTGTACTGTTCATACAATATCCCCTAGCCACATGTTGCTATTTAAATTATTTAAATGAATCAACTGAAGTAAAATGTAAAATTCTGCTTCTTTGTTATAATGGGCTACTTCCAAGTGTACAATAGTCACATGCAGCTAGTGCTGCCATATTGAGTAGTGCTGATATGGAAGAATAATTCTTTTATATGAAATCCTTTCATACTGTATTGTATTTCTCCCTCAGGCTTTCTTTTCCAACTTAAGCCTCCTGAATTTAGTTCAGCTGTGCCTTTTGGCCTCAACTACTGGCCCTTCACTTGTGAATATAATTTTCATGAGCCATTGTCAACTTGAATGCCTCATAGGAATTTCAGCTCTACAAGGCTGGAATGCTTTTAGTCTTGTTATCTCAGTTAATGAAAGTCATTCATACAATTGCTCTAGCCATAATCATCAGTACTATTCTTGATTACCCACTGTCCCTCACATTGAGAAGTCCCGTCATTTCTAGTTGCAAAATAAATATGGCAAGTCTGTCCTTTCTCTTGTCTGCATTGCCATGGACTTCCATCTAGTTCCAGCTGCCATCATCTCTAGGTCTGATTGAATATGATAGTTTTTAAAAATCTCTTTATTTAGATTCTTGCCCTCTAAACCATTTTATTTTGCATATTAGCTATAATAAACATTAAAGACAAAAGAGTCACAACTTGCATCATCCTTGGTCCTATCCACTATTCTTGTGTCATCCACTGTATATTACCTTTGAAGTATATCACATTATTCCATTAAGAAAACCTAACACAATGAACTGGTTGAGAGAAACATATCATAGTGTGTTAAGAAAGAAGGCTCTCTATAAGCCTGCTTAGTTTAGAATCCTGATTTACTGGTGATGTGGCTTTGAAGAATTACCTAACTCTTGGTTTCATTCCCTCAATTTCAAATACACATAACAATTTCTTTCTCAAAATATTGTTGTGAGGCCTAAATGGATTGATTTAGAATAGTAGTTGGCATATAGTAATTGCTCAGGAAATATTCAGTATTATTCTTGCCAGAAGCAAAAAGGGACATCATTATTCTCACTTATGCGCACTCAATGCATTCTAGACTCAACTCCTACCCTCTGTTTAGTTTCTCTAACCTACTAAGTTTTTTTTCCGAACTCCAAATTTTCACTCAGAGCCTGAAATGCTCTTCCTTGTTTTCCTAAAGCTGGTTTATTCTCAACCTCATTTAGCTGATTGTTACCTTCTCAGTATACTGTACCCTGAAGCTTTAGGTTTGTATCTGTCAGACTCTACAATTATTTCATTTGATTGCTTTCCAATCATTATCAATATATTCAATTAATGTTTCATCTATTTTCTTACCTCATGTCTGCTGTTCTGTCTTGTTCACATCTATTCTTTTTGCCTCATAGATCACAGATCAAAATAAAAATGAATTGACTTGTTTAATGCAAGCATGAATTAATGACCATTTACAAACCCAACATTTTAAGCATACCATGGCCATAACACAAAAGAGTGGTACAAAACTATTTTTACCCATTCTACAAGTTGTTTTGTATGATAACACTTAATATAATACTTTTTGAGTATTTATTCATAGTGAGCTTATTCTGAATCAAATTCTTTATATAATTTTTTTACATATGCAACCATATTTTGGATTTCAGGTTTAGTGTTTTCTTTAAAGAAGATATTGTTAAAGTTAATCTTATTGGACTAAAGCTATTGATGTAATGTGTAAACTTGGTAATGATTTTCAGAATATAATACTTGATACCTTTTTGATAGATAGGCAAAAAATAACCTGTTAGCATTTCAAATATGAATATCCTCTAATAAATGGATAATATTGGTGTGTAAGTCCTCATTTTCTCACCTGGTATTGATATTTCGATTCACAACTTAGTGTCAACCTCACATATCTACACACTTGAAGGCAGAGAGCAAGTGGGTAGATCTCAGAAATCTTGCAGAATAGCTCCCAATGAGGTTGCTCATTACTTAGAGACAGAAAAGTGAGTCGCATCACTCCGGGCTCAGTCAGGTCAAAGAGATAATAAAATCGAAATTACAGAGTTAGCAACTTATGCCATCTTAACCTCAAAGACCAGCAAAATATCCATGTGAATTGTTAGATATGTGACTTCTCTTGTGTGGAGGTTAGAATAAGCGGTAGGTGAGTTCACATTCACCCTGGTCTTTACAGGGAGTAGAATAGAATTACACTGAATATGCGAGAGGGGGAATTAAAGCTTCTCTTTTTCCATCACTTAAAGTCATTCTTAAATATCTTCCCTAGTTAAATATATATATATACATATGTATGTGTACATATGTATATATATATGTATATGCTGCTTCTTCCCTCACCTATAGTTTACCATTTTCTCTCTGAAGTACATTATTTCAGATATCTACTACAAAAATAAAATATGTCTTTATATGAGATCATTTTTTAAAAGCAAGGATTTATGTATAGTTTGAGAACAGCTTAAGATAACCAAATCTTAGGAAAAATTAAAAACATTCTAGTTGCACAGTGAAAAAGTTAATAAATAAAGGGTGAAAGATGTGGAAGGAGAATGAGGAGCATGGATTCAGACTACAAGTGATTAAGCTAGTTGGTGGAAAAGATACCACACCAGAGTGATGAACTGAGTAACCCAGATATATCAAGCTAGTTTCAACTGAACTGTTCCACTAATGAAAAAGGACATTGGCTCTGGCTGTTGTTTTCTCATAAAAAAAATAATCAACCATGAAAATATTTTGAAACCCCATTTCATTTTGAGCAGTGAAAGTAGCCTTAGGATATTTTTGTGCAATTGTTGATTATTCTCATTGAAAAAAAAACACACCAATTTGTAACTGAAATTATATGTATCTGTATTTGATATTTCAATGGTATAAGAGGTATTCACTAAATCACTATCTTACAACACTTGAATACAGTAAATTAGATAAAACTTTAATAGGGAAAGTGGCATATCAAAAATGAGACTTTAAATAATTTTCTTTCTAGATCAAATATAAACAAATACAATGGAGTCATGGAAGTGAAGTTAATCATTTCAGATATCAAGGCTTAATCATGATCATGAACTATGTTATGTGCTGTGGCTATCAAATTAAGTTGTACATTAGAATCCACACTGTTGTAGAGGTTATACATAAGCCTTTATAAAACTTTGATTGTAGTTTTTGTCCTTTAATATTTAAGACAGCAGGTAGTATCAAACTGAGTAAAATCATTGAAGAGAGAAGAATGAAAAAATTAATATCAAATAGAGTTCATCCTGACATACTGCTGACAAATAGCTACTACAAAAATATTACAAAATGCTTTTAGAATGTTTATATATTCGGTTTAATTCATTTTCTTTGGATAATATCAATATTGCTACCTTGCAGAGTATCATTTTGTAAATCAAGAAAGTAATGCTTTATTTAATTCAGTATAAACTATTGAATTTATTCTTAATATATATTAAAGAGTTTTATAAATAGTTTTATTATAAACAGTATAGTAGATATGAATATGAATAAAGCATGCCCCTGGCTTTGGGGAACTAAGTCTAGTACAGCAGTGCAGGGACAGGATGACACCATCTTATATTTCATGTTCTCATGTAATGTTAAACATACAAGGTATTTATTATTATTTCAATCGTAGACAAGAAAAATTAATCTCAGAGACAGTACTTGGCTTACTTAAAATTTCAATTGGTTCAAAAATATGGAAACAGGATTTGATTCCATATGTGCCTGGGTCTAAGGCATACGTTTTTTGTATTGTATTAAATAGCCTTCCACAAAGCCAAGGCTTCTATCTCTATCAGCTGAAAGCATATGACCTATAAACACATATTCAGTTTAAAGTGAGATCGAGAGGTAAAGGAAAAGTTTTCTCTCTTTAGATAGAGCAGAAGACACTTGGTGGCATCATGACTGAGGAAGGCTTAAGAGCTGCTAATTGGTAATGTGGGCAATAAAGGATATTTGGAAATTTAGTAGGTAGAACTGATAAGAAAGGCATTTTTGGAGGGGTGGGAAGTACATGGGAAAGAAACATGTCTTTTTTAAATATATTCTAGATATCTTCTGTGAGAAATATTTTAATAACAGATTTTCTATGAGATGGTGCTTTTATGCTTATATGAAAGTCTTTTACCCTGTCTTTGGCAGCACTGTCTGCATAAAAATTGCAATAATAAATGACTAAAATCTGTACCACTTATATTTCATATAATTGTTAATCAGACAGAAAACTAATCCTTGCCTCGTAGACTTACCTGTTCCTCTATTCCTTAAGATTCAGAAGAAAATGGTTTAATTTCTACAATACCTATGGGAACCAGTTTGTACAATATTGACAGAGGTAGATACTCTAATTTTCAGGTTTTGGATTTTAGTTATCTTGAAGAGTAGAGAAATCTGATTGTGTAAGTGTGTGTTAGTTATTAGAGGTAAAGTGGTTGGCTTATATTAAATAAATTTTCCAGACCTCAGATTCAACACCAACTTTACAACTTGCTCTTTTCATTTGATAAAATATCATAGTTATTCTTTTAAGTTGATTAATATAGATATTATTCATTTTGAAGTAGCTATGTCGACTTTCGTATTACAAATGAATGACAACCTATTTTCCAACTAGTGGACATTAATATTTATGTCTTTTTTAGAAATCCAAAATAATGGTGTAATAAATATTCTTATGACTATATCCTTACATATTAGAGTGGTTTAAGTTGTGACAAGATAAATCTCCAAAAGAAACATTATGACTGAAAGCCAGCTTTATGCCTCATGTTTTAAAATCATGTGGTCATCTCAATAGAGTCAGGAAAAGCATATGATAAAATTCAACATCTTGTCATGATAAAAACTCTAAAAAACTGGGTATAGAGAAGCATACCTCAACATAATGAAATCCATATATGACAAGTCCAAAGCTAACATCATCCTCCATGTTAAAAACTCAAAGCTTCTCCTTTCAGATCGAGAACAAAACAAGGGTATCCACGCTCACCAGTCACAAGTAACATAGTATTGGAAGTCATAACAGGAGCAAGAGGGCAAGAAACAGAAACAGAAAAGAAAGTTAGAGAAGAAGAAATAAAAGCATCTGTTTGCAGATGACATGATATTATGTTAGAAAGTCTTAAACATTCCATAAAAAACTATTAAAATTAATACATGAATTCAGTGAAGTTTCAGGACACAAAACCCACGTACATAAATGAGTTGTGTTTCTATATATTAAAAAGGAACTATCAGAGAAAGAAATTAAGAACAAGTGTTGATGAGAATGTGGAGAAACAGGAAGCCCTTGCACTGCCGGTGGGAATGGAAAGTGGTACAGCCACGGTGGAAAACAGTATGGAGTTTCCTTAAAGTTAAAATAAAACTACCCTACAATCCGGTAAGCACACTGCTGGGTATTTACCAAAAAATACAAAAACATTAACCTAAAGGGATACATGCACCCCTGTGTTTATAGCAGCATTATTTATAATAGCCAAATCATGGAAGCAGGCCAGGTGTCCTCTGATAGACAAATGGATAAAGATGTGGTATATATACACAATAGAATATTATTCAGCCATAAAAAGAATGAAATCTTCCCATTTGCAATTATGTGAATGGAGCAAGTGAGTATAATGCTAAGCGAAATAAGTCAGAGAAAGACAAATACCATATCATTTTATTCATATGTGGAATTTAAGAAACAAACAAAATAATGAGTAAAGGAAAAGAGAGAGAGAAACCAAGAAACAGACTCTTAATTATAGAAAACAAATTGATGGTTACCAGAGGGGAGGTAAGTGGGAGAATGGGTAAAGTTGGTGATGGGGATTAAGGAATGCACTTGGTGTGATGAGCACTGAGTGTTGTAGGCAAGTGTGGAATCATTAAATTGTACACCTGAAACTAATATAACACTGTATGTTAATTATACTGGAATTTAAAATTAATTTTTTAAAAAAGGGAAAAAAACAAAAAGAAATTAAGAAAACAATTATATTTATAATAGCATCAAAAAGAAAAAAATCCAACAACTAAGGAATAAATTTAACCAAGGAACTAAAAGCTCTGTGCATTGAAATTATAAAACATTGATGAAAACAAATCAGTAGATGCAATGAATGAAGAGATACTCTGTGTTCGTGGGATGGAAGAATTAGTATTGTTCACATGTCCATTCTATCTAAAGTGACCAACAGATTCAGTACAATCTCTACCAAAATCTGAATGTCATTTTTTCACAGAAAAAGAAAAAATAAAACTGGTATAATCCCACAAAACCACAATGAGATATCACCTCATACCTTTTAAGATGACTATTAATAGAAGAAAAATAAACAAACATTGGCAAGGAGGTGGATATCTGTACGTCTATGTTCCTTGCAGCATTATTCACAGTAGCAACGTGTGGAAATGTCCTATGTGTTTGTTAACAGATTAATGGATAAAAAAAAATCTGACGTATGTATTGACAATGGAATAATATTCAGCCCTAAAAAAAAGGAAACCCTACCAGCTGGGACACTATGGATAAACTTGGAGGATATCATGCTCAGTAAAATAGGATGGCAGAGAAAGATAGATATGGTCTGGAATAACTTATATGTGAATCTTAAAAAAGAAAACTGAATGGTGGTCAAAAGTGTAGAAAAGTAGTTGCCAGGGCTGGTGTTTGGGGGAAATAGAGGAATGTAAAGCAGCACAAAATTTCAGTTATAAGTTGAGTAAGTTCTGAGGTCAATGTATAACATAATAACTGTAATTGATAATACTGTCCTGTGTAATTAAAATTTGTGAAATAGACTTTATTGTCACAAAGAAAAAGGAAATTAAGTAAGTCACGTATTCAACTTGAAGTAAGATGAATAAAGAAAATAGAAAGAATATTAATGAAATTGAGCTTAGATTATAACCAAACTAAAAATAATCAAAATCAGTGAAGAATAAGTGAGACAAACACAATAAAGAAAACTGCTTAAAATACCATTGAATTAGGCAAAACACTCTAAAAATTGTGTTCAAATATTTTTTCAAATTTAAGGCACACAAACAATATTNAAGACAAACACAATAAAAAAAACTGCTTAAAATACCATTGAATTAGGCAAAACACTAAAAATTGTGTTCAAATATTTTTTCAAATTTAAGGCACACAAACAATATTTGGGATAAAAACAGTAAGGCTGGTTGAATGAAAGCAGGTGACAAGAGCTGTAAAATTTACATTGATGCTTTTCACCTGGATTTTACTTTCAACTCAGTCTCATAATACCTGTATGATATGTAACTTAGCTACTCTATGTGTTAACATTTTCATATGTAAAGTGGATGTACATTATCTAACTCTTAAACCTTGTGTGACCATTGTGTAATTTAAATGCTTAATACTTATCTCATATAAAGAAACTAATATAAGTAGTCAATAACTACAAGCTAACATGACATAAATGAAAAACCTGAAGATAATATTTTCACTAACAAATTTAACATCGTAAGCTAAATAGACACTTTTCTAAGAAAAACATGTGTTGAAAATTGATTCAAGGTAAACTGGCTACTTGCTATGGAACAATAAAGTTTAAAACAACTGAAGATATGGATTAGGAAAGATATTTATGAAATCACCAAATTTTATAGTATATTGTTCCAAAATTTAAGAAATAGAAAATTCTTATTTTATATAAAGACATTCTGAGACTAATATTACCCTGATATTGGAATATTCTTTATGCATATTAATTTATCTTTCAAAGAGTCATAGTACTCTAAAGTACGTTATTTTGAAATGTCTCCATTTTGAAATAATCATGTTCCCATCTTAGACTTCAAAGTATTTGATTAGACTGGATAGCAAAAATAATAGGCTTAAGTTGATACTCATAATAAACGTGTATTCATAATAAAAATGTATAGATAATAGTGCTTAATCCAAATTTGTTCTATTTTTTAATCTCCAATAATTTCTTTTTTAAGAACAAATATCTGAAACAGAAGAAGCAGCTTTCTTTGACAAACAGGATTTTGGGTCGTCATATATGAGGAATTTGAAGGACTAAACTTACTTTTACTAACCTTCTGGGGTGTAATCTGTGTATAACTCTTAGTGAGTCTGTATTTCATATTTGTGACTTTTCTTTCCCCAATTAGATTGATAAGTTCCTTGATAAGATAAATCATGTTAGATACTACCTTGATTTTATGAGAAATGCAAAGAGAAAATGTTCTGCTAAGTAAACAATGTAGTTTTTAAAGTGTCAGATCAGATTATTAGAACCAGTTTCTCAGTGTAATGACTTCCATGTTTGTAATCACCTTCAAGTAGTTAAAGTCTTTAAAATTCTAAAGTTTTAACATTGAAATTTTCTTCTAAGCCAAATTGCTTTCTCTTTTCATTCAAATAAATAGCTATGGGACTACTTTTTTTCACTGCTACCTTTGAATGTTGTCTTTGTTCTCATGAGCAATTTTGTTTGCCTTATTTCACAGCTTATACTCAATTTTCAGCTTTTTTTCAGTGAAATGTTTAGTTTCTGACTTCCATGATTACATTCCATCCAGTGTAAAACAGATGATTGATTTAGTGATTGCTTTATTTCTTTTTTTTCCAAACCTCCACTCAATTATCAGTAAAGAAAAAAAAAAAAAGTTTAAAGCCCTAGATTTGAAATGAAGTGTAACACAGGGAGGGGCAGACAAACAATGATGGATGGATGGATAGATAGATAGATAGATAGATGATCGATTAGATAGATAGATAGTAGATAAATGCATTCTCATTTTTAAAATAAGCTATTAACATGTTTTTAAGGACAAGTACAAGTTTCCTTTCTCAAGAGAAAGATTTCTTTTTACTGAAAATATTCCTCTTTAATCTGCAAACAAATCATCAGAAGATCTGGTTAAAATGCTTTGAATTTTATTTTGTTTTTCTAAGTAAGTGAAACACATGATTATATGTTCATATGGTATCATTTAAAACCATGTTAATCAAAGTGTGGTTCTTGAGCCATTATCATCATCATCATCTTCTGGGAACTTATGAAAATATAGAATTCCTTTACTTACATGGAAAGAGTAAACATTTCAAGTCTTAAATGAATGTCACTGGAATCTTTATCAATCTGTGCAAAAAGTACTCTATTTTCTTTTTTTCATCATATATATCATTAATTGTATCAACTTAATTCATATGCATTTCATTTTGTCCCATAATTACTAACAGTGCATCTAAATTTATTCTTCTTGACTCTCAATCATTTGTGTCATAATCAGCTTCTATAATCATAGCAACTCACACCCAATAAACTTTCAATGATTATTGCTTACTGAATTAAATCAAGGTCCCTTGTTTCACAGTTATGATTTGTCATAATATGCCCCTTCGCTTTCCCTTTTCACATTATCTGTCATTCTTAGTTTATATATTCTACTTTTCTGGCAATCTGACTGGTGTGTGTCCCTCAAACATGCATTATAATTTCTTAGCTTTCAGCTTCAAATTTTATGTCAGGAAAGAATTGAAGAAATGGTCCAATGGTGCAAAAAACTCAAAGAACACAAAAATAGCTTTAAAGTTATACTTGAAGTTTGTCTTCTATTCCAGAAAAACATTGTATCTCAAAGTACTAGAATATCTGTTGAATGAAAGTGATTTTCATACATTACAAGAACTGTGAAAAATCAGAAATATATATGAAGATAATAATGGATAGGGAAGAATTTCATATTTTAACTAGAGTCAAATATCTATATGCAAATTATAGTCCACTTCTATGGTATTTGAAGAAATAATAGCAATGAGATGACAGACATACATCAGAGTTAAATACTAAATTAGAAGTTTCTAAATAGTAAACATATACAGTGAATATGTAGAGGTTAAGAAAACAGGGAGAGGAGAATGGGTTTTAAACCACTTGAAATTATTTCTTTCCTGGCATATTGTATTCTAACATCTAGTAATTTAGATAAAAATTTCTTTCTTAACAAGTGTGAATACATTTTCTCTACTTTAAGAGATGGGATGAGCTTGTCGAGTAAAATATTCTTTATTTTGATCCTTCTAACACTCACACAACTCTCATGCATTGCACGATGACGCCCCTTATCTCCTTTTGTGTGCCAGATTCAGATTTTCATACCTCGACTAGTGAAAGACTATTTTGAACTATTACATGATGCTGCTATCTGCTGGCTTTAACAAATCAGTTTCATCAAAGTCACCAACTTTGCATATCAGTATGTGCGGTTTGAAATGACATTTCATTCTTTTCATGTAACTTTATAAAATGGGTGTAAAATAAAAACAAGCATAAAATTCCAATGTCATTTTTAAAATATTTTTAAATATTTATTTGTTTTTGAGAGAGACACAAGCACGAGCAGAGAAGGGAGAGAGACAGAGGGAGACACAGAATCTGAATCAGGCTCCAGGCTCTGAGCTGTCAACACCGAGACCAATGTGGGGCTCAGAGCCACAAACCGCAAGATCATGACCTGAGTCAAAGTTAGATGTTTACTTTACTGAGCCACCCAGGCACCCCTAATGTCAGTTTTTAAAGCATGGTTTATTTTTATAACAGTAGAGCAAAACTGAAGTTTTATTTGGCATGTGTAAAATTGTTAGCCTTAAACGGACAATTTTTAGGCAAACTAGTTAACTATGAATTCAGCTGTGAAAAAAAGACATTAAGGAAACAATATTGAGTTCTACAAAGAGAACATTAAAATAAATTCTATAGAAGCTAGTATAATATTGAAGCTCATTGCTCATTTCTATATTGCAAACTCTTGGAAAAAGAATCACACTTAGGATATGACTTTTAATGTAATTGACATGCAATGTTATATTAGTTTCAGGTAAGCAACACAGTGATTTAACAATTCTATACATTACTCAGTGCTCACCAGAATAAGTGTAGCTATCATCTGTCATCATCACTATACAACATTATTACACTATTATTGACTATATTGCCTATGCTGTCCTTTTCAACCCAGTGACTTGCTTATTTTACAGCTGGAACTTTGTACCTCTCAATCTTCTTTTCCTGTTTCACCCATTCCCCTATCACTCCCTTCTGGCAACCACAAGTTTGTTTCCTATACTGATGAGTCATTTCTCTTTTCTGTTTGTTTGTTCATTTGTTTTGTTAGATTCCACTTTAATATGTTGATTGACTACAGTTTTCCGGAATTGATGATTTCATGATTAAGCAAAATGGGAGGTGGTGCTGTCAGTCTTGCCTTTGTGGTAGAATTATTTTCTGACAGGAGTTCATGTGGCTTTTTTAGCATCAATCCATATCTTCAGGCCAAGATGGACAAAAATCTCTATGCAGTCATTAGAGTTCACTGTGGGTTTACTCCAAGGTCCAAGTAGAACCTTCCAGTACTTCTTTAATCCATCTTCTGCTACATATCAGAGGCAACCATAGCGTTTTGTGTGTTGGCACCAAAACTTCAGGATACTTATTCCCCAACTTTACTGCAGTGTTAAGAATAGAGATGACAAAGAGTATTATTTACTCACAATTCTGGCAAGAACAAATATCGCAAACTCTCAGTTTGTATTTAAGGTATTTAACTTTGTAACACAGAAGAATAGATACAAAAAAAGCCTATAATTAAGAATATAGGGCCCCTGGGTGGCTCAGTTGGTTAAGTGACTGATTCTTGATTTCAGCTCAGGCCATGATCTCACAGTTTCTGAGATCTAGCCCTCTGTTGGCAGTGTGCAGCTGCTTGGGATTCTCTCTCTCCCTCTTTCTCTGCCCTTCCCTGTGTGTGCTCTCTCTCTTTCTCTCAAAAATAAATAAATAAACTTTAAAAAAAAGAATACATGTGACCCATGTAAAAAGTGTACACAGTAAATAAAAATCTATACTATTTAAAGGACTAAATATTTTCAGTAGGATTTCACCTACTATTAAACTGACAACTCTTTGCAGAGTATAAATACTCTCTATATTTTTTCATGGGTGGTCAGCAATGGTAAAGCAATTTCTCTTGCACACTGTACTCTGGATATATATATATATACATACATATATCTGGACATATATATATATAATACATGCATACATATATATGTATATTTGGAGTACTTGAATTTTCTGAAAACTTAGATTAAATCATTAAGAATATGTGAAAGATGGTTTCTTGTCTCACATTCAGGTCCTTTATCCATTTTGAATTTATTTTTGTGTATGGTATGAGAAAGTGATCTAGTTTCATTCTTTTTAAAAAATTTTTTATAGTTTATTTAATTTTGAGACAGAGACAGAACATGAGCAGGGGAAGAGCAGAGTGAGAGGGAGACACAGAATCTGAAACAGGCTCCAGGCTCTGACATGCCAGCACAGAGCCCGATGTGGGGCTCAAACTCAGAAACCGCGAGATCATGACCTGAGCTGAAGTCGGACGCTCAACTGACTGAGCCACCCAGGTGCCCCTAGTTTCATTCTTTTGCACATTGCTGTCCAGTTCTCGCAGCACCATCTGTTAAAGAGGCTATCTTTTTTCCATTGGATACTCCTTCCTGCTTTGTCAAAGATTAGTTGGCCATACATTTGTGGGTCCAATTCTGAGTTCTCTATTCTATTGCATTGGTCTATGTGTCTCTTTTTGTGCTAACACCATACTGTCTTGATGATTACATATCCGATAAAGGGCTAGTATCCAAAATCTATAAGGAACTCACCAAACTCCACACCCAAAAAACAAATAATCCAATGAAGAAATGGGCAGAAGACATGAACAGACATCTCCAAAGAGGATATCCAGATGGCCAACAGATACTTGAAATGATGCTCAGCATCACTCATTATCAGGGAAATACAAATCAAAACCACACTGAGATACCCCCTCACGCTGGTCAGAGTGGCTAAAATGAACAAATCAGGAGACTATAGATGCTGGCAAGAATGTGGAGAAATGGACACCCTCCTACACTGTTGGTGGGAATGTAAACTGGTACAGCCTCTCTGGAAAACAGTGTGGAGGTTCCTCAAAAAATTAACAATAGTATTCCCCTATGACCCAGTAATAGCACTGCTAAGAATTTAAGGGATACAGAAGTGCTGATACATAGGGGCACATGCACCCCAGTGTTCATAGCTGCACTTTCAACAATAGCATACAATGCAATTTCATAGCAAACTTTCCAAATCATGGAAAGAGCCTAAGTATCCATCAACTGACGAATGGATCAAGAAGATGTGATTTATCTATACAATGGAATACCACATGACAATGAGAAAGAATGAAATCTGGCCATTTGTAGCAACATGGTTGGAACTCGAGGGTGTTATGCTGAGCGAAATAAATCAAGCAGAGAAAGACAGATACCATGTTTTCACTTATAAGTGAATCAGGAGAAACTTAACAGAGGACCATGGGGAAGAAGAAGGGGAAAAATAGTTGGGGAGAGGGAGGGAGGTAAACCATGAGAGTCTCTTGAATACTGAGAACAAACTGAGGCCTGATGGGGGTGAGAGAGAGCGGAAGGGGGGTGAGGTACATGGAGGAGGGCACTTGTTGGGATGAGCACTGGGTGTTATAGGGAAACCAACTTGACAATAAACTATGAAAGAAAAAAGAAGTTATACATGAATTTTTGAATGTGTAGCAGGTCAGCTCACCTATGCCTTGTGTTATTCAAGAAACAGCTGCATATTTTGTTCAACCCAATATAAACAAAGTGCTATTATTTCAACATTTAATTAATGTAAACATTATCAATGAAATATTTGAAAAATAATATGAGAAAGAAAAATAATAACATGGAGATATGACAGATTATTTGGAAAATACATTATTCCAGTTACTAAAGAAATTTCAAGGAGGATTCAAAATTACTAATTATTTGCATTACTTTATAATTGCTCCTATCTCCACTATATACCTCTGTACTCCACAAGGTTATTTTAATAAAATTTTGCTTTCAGTATTTTAATACTTGAAGGAACTGATTCCTTTTAACAATCCCAACATGGCTTTGATATTTGAGGTAGTCCAAAAGCAATTTCATTAGTAGATATTTCTGCACAGAACATAGCATTTTTCTTACACTTATTTTTACCTTTGAGTTTAGAGAAATCTAAATTACTTACTTTTTACTGGTGTTTTGCAATCGACTAAATATCAATATAGCCAAGCTTCAATCATTATGCTTTATACTTTCAAAAATCTTTATACAATCTACTCAGTCATCGGAACATTCTGTTAATATGTAGTCAAAGGCATTTTAATATTGCTGAGCACCCATAAGTATATATTTGCAAATGCTGAAAGTTCCTTATGACCTTTGTGAAAATTATAAAAATGATCATAAATGTCTGAGCAGCTAGACAGAACAAACAGCACTGGATTTTCCGGGAGTGTGATGTATAAGCCACAGAACATCTGTGCTTTGAATGTATAAATACATATGAAATCTGCATTCATGCAGCAAGCACCTAGGAAAGCCAAATACATAATGGTGGTTTCATGAAATATTTTGGTCCTAGGGCAAGGAAATGTTATCTTAATATAAGAGAAATCATGACAGAGCTACAAAGCCCTGATAGGTATAAAATGGGATTCAGGTAGGAATAATGGTATTTGACTTGTTAAGGTCTCTGTGTGGCAATAATTTTATTGAAAACAAACAAAAAATGATCAATATAGTTTGAAGTTGATCTCAACTAGTGTATTCTTACCTCATAATTAAAAATCTTGTAATGTGTATATGTATTTAATAATATTTGAAGTACTCACCATATTAGCCATTTTTTCTTTCTTATAAATCACCTATGTGTATGCTTTAGCATGTTCGTAAAGTAAGAGGTAATCTCCTAGAAAGTAGGAAATTTTTCTGTGCCTCTCTGCTCTCTTCTTTTTTTATCTTTATATAGTTTAGTATTTTTAGATGTCAGTTAGATAGCATGACACACTAACTGATACTTGACCTTAAATTGAGGAAATGGTTTTGTATACAAACAATATTGTTAATGAAGGGGAATGATTTTGCTGTTCGAATTTCTGTATTTTGCAATGTTCTGCTTAAAAATTACATTAGGATTTCCAACAGTGACTCCTTCTTTAAATAAATGTAGAATTATGTGAAGTGATAATTAAGTGTAATTTTTTGTAAGAGCTATTGGATATAAATATTATTTTTAATACATTTTTAAAGGTCTTTTTCTTTTTAAGAGGTGGCATGTGCCCATGCATAAGCAAGGGTGGAGCAGAGAGAGAGGGAGAGAGAGAATCCCAAGCAAATTTCATGCTCAGCACAGAGCCCAGCTTACGGCTTGATTCCAGGAACCATGAGATCATGACCTAAGCCGAAATCAAGAATTGGATGCTTAACCGACTGAGCCACCCAGGACCTCCTAGATATAGATATTCTAAAACATTATCCACATAGATATTTAAAAAGCTCATGTGAATAATAGCCATAATTAGCAATGAACATTGCTCCAGAAAAACACAAATGTTTTGTGTTCTAATTTCACAAGAGCAATTTAAAATTAGTATTAATTCATTAACATATGATACCCCAAGTCTGGTGCTAAGCCTATACATCATCTATGTCCATAATTTCTTGGAAACAATTATTATCTCACTTTCTACATCATTAAGCCAAATCTTCAAAAGGTACATAACTTAATGGAGGTGGATAGAACTAGAAAGTGGCCAGGCTGTGGTGTGACCCAAGTCATCTGACTGTAGACATAAAGTTCTCACCCATCTCCTACTGAACATTAGACGACTAATAATAATACCAATTCTCAGGGACTGTATTTCCCTTTTACTTTCAACACATTTTCATGCATATAAAATGTGTTCCATTGTTCTCTGATTTTGAATGGAAACATAAATAACACAGGAGAAATTTTTCACACTATTTCCAATTGTGCTTCTCACATAGAGACTGACAGAAAGAAACCATTTTATCACATTTATGATCAGTCACACTTGCAAATGCCATTTGAAGTGTCAGAGTGAAAATGTCTGCTCTTTCTGCTGTGCTCTTGGATGACTTATTTCTGTCATTTAATTTTAAAAAACAAATATATTGAACTATACAAATATTTCTGTTTATTTATACATATGCATAACAGGAAAATCATGAGTCAGCATCTTTCTCTGCATGATATAAATCATATTATCCTCAATTAAAATTTCAAAATCTGCCATAGTGCAGTGAACTTGTGTAATTTAGATCCTTTAATTAAATTTTATTGAGTTCAATTTTGTCTTTATCTGTATAAGTGAAACAAAAGGAAGACCTGGGGTTTGAGGAGTAGGGAAAGGATTAAAAAATGGAAAAAACTATATCTTCGTTTAATTTCCTGGTAAACATATTTGGGCAATTTTTTCCCCAAAGAACAGAATTAAAAAATGTGCATACTCAAAATCTTATGATTATTTCAACTTCCTGCAGAAGTCTAAGAGCAAAGAATAGACAACTAGAATAGACAATATGCCAAATTTCACTAATTCTAAACTATACCTCTTTGTGCATGTGTATATGTGTTTATCTGCTGAGAGCATAGCAGCTTTGTTGAACTATATTCCTCTTTCTCATTCCAAGTGAGACATAAAATTATTTGCACTCCTTAATAGCTGCCATGATATTCTTGTGATGGCTGGAAGTTTACAATTGTATAGATACTTGTTTTTGCCTTGTTTTTTAGTTCTAGGGGGAAAAGGGGGGAAGTAGGCCATTCTGTTGGTCACTGAAAATATATCCAAAATGTCTTAATTATTACCAACAAGGTACTGTACCTTTAATTCACAATATTTATTCATTCAGTGTACTTCAGTTTAACAAATCTACAGAGCGCTTCTTGTGTTCAAAGAGAGGCATGATTGTAGCCTTGTTTTCAGTCACCTAGGTAATGACCTCTAAGAAATATATCTAATCAGGGTTCCTGGTTGGCTCACTAGGTTAAGTGTCCAATTCTTGGTTTTGGTTCAGGTCATGATCTCCCCGTTCGTGAGTTCAAGTTCTGTGTTGGTCTCAGTGCTGCTGGTGCAGTGCTTCCTTGGGGTTTTCTCCCTCTTTCTCTCTCTCTGCCCCTCCCCTGCTCTCTATGTCTCTGTCTCTCTTTCAAAAAAAATGAATAAACGGGGCGCCTGGGTGGCTTAGTTGGTTAAGCGTCTGACTTTTGCTCAGGTCATGATCTCGCGGTTCGTGGGTTTGAGCCCCGCGTCGGGCTCTGTGCTGACTGCCAGCTCGGAGCCTGGAGCCTGTTTCAGAGTCTGTGACTCCCTCTCTCTCTGACCCTCTCCTGCTCACGCTGTCTCTCTCTCTCTCTCCTAGAAATAAATTTAAAGAAACATTAAAAAAAATTAAAAAAAAATAAATGAATAAACCTAAAAAAATAAAGAAATATATCTAATTGTCACCTTAATATTCTGTAAGCAATTACTCAATGTAATGTATTAGGCACTTTATTTTATTGAAATATAAGGCATGTCTTATACTGCATTACAATTTTATGCTGTTTTCTAGAATTCATGTTCATTTTCTTAAAATTCTCAAATGTACTAAATTGGCTCCCTTGACAGATTTTAATGATGTTTACCTAGAGAAAGAAAACACAAATTGGATACTGGAATAAATGATTTTTCCAGTTTTAGGGAACCTCATTCCTATTTCAGATTGTTTTTGCTTCCTAATCATGGATGATTTTAGGCTTGGATCAAATAGGCAACTATCTATTTTGTCTGATTGGGAGATATCTTAGAAAAACCGTACATTTAATTCACTTAATACCTACCATATATATACATTTCTAAATATTTCTTTCTCAGACCCAAACATATGTCTTCACTTCCTATCATTTTCTTTGGATTTAGACACTGAAGAGAGCAGCAATTCCCATGTAAATTTTGACTACCAAATCAGTGAGATCATTCTAGTTAGATGTCAGGGAGGAAAGGTAGTTAGAAACTAGCCAGCATTTAGTGGAAAGAGTTTTCTCTAATATCTCTCTACACAGCCAGACCCACCTGGCGAAGTAGGTCATGCCTCTGTAAGAGGTCGGAGTATTCAGGGGGAAAAGGGAGTTACTGAAAAAAATTAATGAAGACTGAATAGAAGAAGTGAAGACAACTATATCTGGTACAGGAATGGAGCCACTGGGCAGAAAATATGAAGATACTAGATCCAACAGTGGCTCCCTCTACCTGTCACTTTGAACAATGGGCAAAGCCCCTCTGAGATTATTAACGTAGGATGTTTGCCTATAGAAACTTGAATGTCTTTACCGATTCAGCAATTCTTAATATTTTATTTTAGATATGTATTTCTGTGCCTATTCCATTCTAAAAATAATAACAAGGAAGGCAGAGAAGGGAGGAAATTATCCATCGCTGATCCTGATTCTATATAACTACCAGTACTGAATTTTAATAATAATGAAGAGAAAAATCACAACAGATGTTCTGGTAGAAATAAAGGAGAGAAAAAAAGGAAAAGTTCCCTAACACTCAAACATAAACTTATTGCTTTACTCAGGACACCACCAATAGCATCTTCCTTTTAAATGTTGTCATGGGGAGACTCTCATAGGTTTCTACTTTTCTACACAGCTGGGGATTATACAGAAAAGATTTATTTGGACAAAGTTAATTTGGCACATGCGATACCACCTGCTGTCTGTACTGTATATTTTTTTGCTTATTCTGAAATGGCTCTGATGGTATCATTTTGTCTTCAGGTACAGAAGGAAATAAAACACCCCCTACCACTACTTTCCTTCATTCGCCTTCCTCTTTTAAAAACACAGTGCTGTAAAAAGATGATTTGTAAAACTGGAATGAAAGATCAGAATGTTATTTTTATTATGATGTTAATGGTGTACTCGCAAGGCCTGCACTGCCTGCCATTATTGCTCTTTGTTGTGTAGAGTCTAAGAACCAACAACTGGCATTTGGTCCTTCATGAGATGATTCATCTAATCATTCATTACTGCCTCTTCTGCTCCGAAAACCCATAAACATATTATCATATTCAGTTTTGGTTAATTTTATGTCACCTTGAATGGCTTAATGAATACACAGGTAGCAGAGTGTTTCTGGAAGAGATCAGCATTTGAATCTGTAGATGGAGTTAAGAGATTCTCCCTCACCAAACTCACCAATTTGGGTAGGTATGGATCCCCCCCTGCTTGGGGATTGATAAAGCAAAAAGGAAGGGGAAGGATAAATCTTCTCTTCTTGAGCTGGAACACCTATCTTCTCATGCCCTTGGAAAGCAGAGTTCCTGGTTCTTCAACGCTTGGACTCCTGGATTTAAATCCTGAGACCCTGGTTTTAAGCCTTTGGACTTGTAGTGATTTATACCATCATGTTTCCTAGTTCCAAATTTGCAGATGGAAAAGCATGGGAATTCTTGGGATCCATAACCGCGTAAGCCAATTTCTATAACAAATCTCTCTCTTTCTCTCTCTGTTGGTGGTTTTTCTCTGGAAAGAAACCTGTCTAATGTAACCAGGTTATTAATAAGCTCACATTTTAAAATCACATAACTAGCTTTTTAATTATGGGATGTTGAAAATGGATAGTCTGTTCTCCAGGGAGGACAGTACATTATCAGCTACAAACATGAGCTCTGCTGTATTAAAGTATCTATGTTCTGCTATCAGAGTATACTCAAAAACTCTATGAAGTTTGCTTTCTGTCAGGCTCAGGATTCACACTTGCTTTGTGGGCGTAACATATTTCCTTTTATTTGTATTAATCTTATAGTTTAAAGTTTTATGGGATCACACCCAGAAGTGAAAGAGGACCTGGTGACCTTCAGAAGAACCCTTTTTGATAGGCAGTCCAGTTGTTTAGAAGTGGAGAGAAGATCCCCTCCAAACCAGAGCAAGGTAGGCACTCTGGACATGGCCCTACTGAGACCCAAGCTCTGTCCCTGTGAATACTGCTTCCTCCTCTTCTGCTTATTGCTCTGTGAGATTCCCAGCCTGTTCTCTGAACCCACTCATAGGTATTTATATTTGCCCTTTGCTTGATGAGTTTTCAAAAATTATTTTTAATGATTATTTTGAGAGAAAGAGAGTCAGAGAGACAGAGTGGGAGTGGGGGAGGGGCAGAGAAAGAGGGAGACACAGACTATGAAGCAGGCTCCAGGCTCCACGCTCTCAGCACAAAGCCCTACTCAGGGCTCACACCCACGAACTGCAAGGTCATGACCTGAGCTGAAGTCAGAAGCTTAACCAACTGAGCTCCCCCAGGGACCCTTCGCTTGATGTCTTTTAATAATATTGTCGAATTTGCAGGACTCCATATTTTGTCTATAATTTTTCCCTTCCACAGGGTGGCCATGAAGATATGCCACTCAGATCCCATGAGGGAAAGAGAGTGGTTGATTGACAGTAACAACCACCAACTCTGAAGATCCAGCACTCCATTTCTGTTGGGATCCCGCTTCCCCAGGTTATTGCCACCCAATGCCTGGGCATGTTCTCAGTGCTAGTGCTGGCCTGGTCCTGTCATCCATGAAACAGGAACATCTAACAGGAGCTGTGGGCTGTGGACTCCCCATTGTCCTAGCAGAATCTTCCTTAAAATTACTCAGACCCCGTAACCACATAATCCTCTTCCCCTGCCCGGTCATATCACAGGCCCATCCTATATATTACACTCTGCAGGCTCTCTCTTTGGATGCTTCCTCCTCCGCTCTCTCCTTCACAGCCATTTACCCCAATAAGTTGCTTGCATTTCTAGTCCTGTCTTAGCAGCGGCTTCTTGGTGAATCCAAACTGATGGATTTCCTAATCCTAAGAAGCAGTTGATATGGCTCATTAAAAGAGGAAAAAAATACATAAACACATACAAAATCGGGCTTAAAAAAATGTGAGAACAGATCTGAAAGTATATAAACCAATGAGACTCTGGCTAATATGCAGTTGCAAACCAAGTAAAATATTTTATGAAAGTAAATATAAAATATAAATATATTTAATATAAATATAAAAGTAATATGAAAAAAATACAAAATACATAATTATCAAATCTCACTCTGAACTTCCTGGCATCTGGGGGAAATTGTAATACATTACACAAATTTTACAGCATAAATGCAACTTATACCAATTATCTGGTTCAAAAGCTTGGCCTCTTCTACGGCCATCTGTCTGTGCCTCCACTTCCTTCCTTTGGACATTTATCTCTTCCCAACCTTCTCCCCTCATAGTAACCAGGTTGTCTGAATAGCAGGTGACTTCTTGTTCATGAGTCTTCTTGTTCATTCTCTGGCTCAGTCACAGGCTGACATATATACATATGTCCAGCACTCTGGATACAGTGGGTACTTCTGCTAGACATGACTCAAGACTTGTCAACCAGTGATCTTGCCTAAGGTCTTTTAATTAGGCCTGGCAAGAAAGAGTCTTCTTTGTTTTCCTGCTGGAGCTCTGTAGGCGTGTATGAAGATGCCAACGGTCATAGGAAATGATTAACTAAAATAGTAAGATTGATTTCTTGAAAACAACAGAGATGAGAGATTGAGTGCAGATGGTACTAGAATCAGTGACAGTAGTCATTCCTAACGCTATATCCATCCCTGTTCTTGCTGTGGTTCGGATAAAAAATTCAATTAATTCAACATTTTGCTTGAGGCATCCTGAGTTGATGCTCTGTTGCTTATAAACCAAAAACCTTATCTTGTGTAGTTGTCATTCTTATTTCTTGGTATTACTTTCTTCATAGCATCTTTCTGACATTGTGTGTGTTATATCTTAATAAGCACTTGCAGACTTTTGGCAGAGTATGGCTTTTGCACTTTAGCTAGTAGAATACCAAATGAATTTATTTCATTGATTGTAACCATTTTATCTTGCATTTTATTTTATGCATTATTTAAATATTTAATAAACTTCATTTTTAAGAATAGTTTTAGATTTACAAAAATGTTGTAAGAATTCTTGACAAAGTCCTTTATTTACCACAGCTCATTTTCCTTGATCCAGAACCCCATCTAGGTTACCACATTACTTTTAATAATCATATCTTCTTAGGTTAGATCAACACTGTTGTGACAGTTTCTCAAATTTTCCTGGTTTCTGATGACCTTTGACAATTTTCAAGAGTGCTAGTCAGGTATGTTGTAGAGTATCTTCAGTTGGGATCGCTCTGATGCTTTTCTCATACTAAGACCCAGGGCTATGGGTTTGGGGGAAGAAGATCACAGAGGTAAAGTGCCAGTCTCTTGACATCATATCTGCTTTATCTGCTTTCATGATATCTGAGTCCTCATAAATTTTATTCCCCATCTGCTAAATTTGCTTACAACAGGAGAGGCAAATATCACATTACTTTTAATGAATTATTTATTGGCTTTTTTGGAAGACGTCACTTACTATGTAATACTACTTTTACACTTTCAACATTTGACTTTCAGACATATATTCAGGGGCACTTTCATTGCAAATGAGGGAGAATCTGCATCTGATTGAGCATTTTATTTGTTTTCACTGTATTCAGTATCAGTGTTCTTGAGACATATTTGCCAGTGAGCGTGATAGCAGCTTATCTATCATTTTCATTGGTATCTTCCTACTCAAACTTTTCCCTGTTACTTTAATCAAGCTAATTCATCATCTCACTTTCCTTTGATGTTCCTAGAGATTTGTATCTCTCTATATAAGCATTACATCTTTTCTGATTGATTTTCTCCCATGTTCAGTATAAGTGCTATAATCTGTTGGGGTTGATCTAGCTAAATTCCATGTCTAAAATTGAATTTTTAGTTATTTCTAGGAGAATTGAGATTTCACACTGATCAGCACTGCTGAGAGTGAAATCAAAGTAAAAAAGAAGTTACTAAAGAATTGTTATGATATGATATATTCATCAACTTTATTGAGTACTCAAAGAGTATTACATGAAATTTTATTTTATTATTATGATTTATAGACCAACTTATACCTTTGGTAGAGTATAGCCATAATGTGGCATTTTATGTGGCAGTTTATATAAATATATATATATATGTTATATATATATTTATAGCATATATATATGGCATGGAGGAATAAGTTAATAAGTTAATGATGTCTAAAAACATTGTTGAAGTATACTGCCTAAAAAAATAACGGGCAAAAATGGTAGGGAAGCCCTGTGGATTTCAGGTGGTAAGGCTAGGCTATATGTATTTGGGAAGGAGAGTACAATATAACAGAGGACCTGATATTAAAAAAATGTTCAACATCAAGGAATCTGAGACAAGTTAGTGGTATCCTATCAGGAAGGAGAACATAAGGAGATATATAATGATATGTGCAGAAATTCTGTCATTTGCTATTTATTTTGTTTTCCTACAGATAACTACAAATTGTTATTTGGGAATAAACTTTAATTTCTAGAGAATGAACTGGAGAAAAGTAGTTCTGGGAACAGACTGGTGACCTGGGCATGTAACTAGAATCAGAATGTAGAATCAGAACATCACTATGGGCCACAGCATGTGGAGATTTATTCAATATAACTAAGGTGAAAGTACTTACAATACATGTAATAAATTATTAGGGAAATCAGTATTAGAATTGGACTTCTTCATGCTTGTCCAAATTTTTGACAATGGCACTATTGGGTCCAACTACAGAAATCTGTAATTAGCTTCAGGATGTGGTTTAGCTAATGAGCTGAATGAGAAATTTGCTTAAGAATAGTCCCCACTGATAGCACTAGCATTCAATGATCATTGTGAATTAGATTACCCAATTTGTCTCCATTCTGATAATACTAATGAAGATGGGTCCTTTGACTTCTAAAGCTTCAGTGAGGAATAGTTTATAATCTATTAGAATGGAGTTGGCATCTGTTCTATTACAAGGAAAACATATTAAAAATATTTCTGTTATCAATGAGCAAAACACTAGATAAGAGTGTAGTAGTGGTGATTTATTGCCTATAAACAAGATATATAATTCGAATGAAATCGGGTAGTAGTGTTTGAAGATTATGCAAATGATTTCTTGGTTCAAAGAATACATTCATAATATAAGTGGATATTTCTATATGAACAACAATCCATTCTCAAATGCTTTTGAGTTATTTCACGTATTACATAGACAAGTACTACTTTCTTTCTAGACCTTTATGATGATCAGTCATTTCTACTTAATGCTTTTCTACCAAATTAAATTTGGTTTAAAAATATAAAATCATAGAAGTGAAAGAAACTTTTATGATAAAAATGTCCCTGGGAGTGCCTGAGTGGCTCAGCCAGTTGAGTGGCTGACTCCTGATTTCAGCTTAGGCCTTGATCTTAAGGTTTATGAGATTCAGCCCCATGTTGCTGACAGCATGGAGCCTGCTTATATTTCTTTCTTTCTCTCTCTCTCTCTCTCAAAATAAATAAACATTTAAAAAAGTCCCTGAAGAAAATAAGTTTTCTCTTTCCTTATATTCTTGCATGCTGCCCACTCCTCAAAAAAAAATAAAAAATGTAATAGAAATGGGAAATATAGTTTAAGTGATATACTTAAAACCTTGTGAGTTCATATGAAGGAGAGCTAGGTCTGAAAATCTCATCCCTTCTCTATGCAGTGCCTAGTATTCTTATTGATTCTATTTTTGATTTCCTACCTTATTTTAGCAATTTTATAATTCTGAAATATTTGGGATATTTTGGGGTGTCTAAAAATAGCAATGTTTCTTTAGGAGTTGTATTTCAATAATTCATAAAGATAATATTTGAAATGGCATTAACAGAGACATAAATACTGTTTTATTTTCTAATTCCTTTATCATAACAAATACTAAAGTACTACCATACTAAAATATTACTATCCTAATACATTGCCACTTAAGTTAACTGTATTTTTCCCTTGTGATTTATTTACTTATTTAAAAATTTTTAATGTATGTTTATTTTTGAGAAAGAAAGAGAGCACAGGAGCAAGGGAGCAGCCAAGAGGGGAGGAGGGCAGAGCATCCAAGCTGGCTCTTCACTGAGACCAGCAAGCCCGATGTGTGGCTGGAACTCAGGAACTGTGAGATTATGACTTGAGCCAAGGTTGAATGCTCAATGGACTAAGCCGCCCAGGCACCCCTTTTGCTGTATTATGACAACATTTTTTCATAAACTGAGCATGAATTAGGGAACAGTCCCCAAGATCACTCTTAGTTGTCATCAATAGCAAGTTTGGGGTTCCAAAGATCACCCTCAGTTTTCATAATTTCCTAGAAGGACTTATAGAACTCACTGAAAGATGTTATATTCACGGTCACAGTTTACTACAGTGAAAATACACAGATCAAAATCAGTCAAAGGAAGAAGTGCATGGGGCAAAGTGCAGGAGAATTCCAGATGTACAATGTCCAGTTTTGCTCTTTCTCTCAAGTCATGGACAGCTTTAATTCCTCCTAGAAAAATGCATGATGATATACTTGGAGCACTGCTAACTAGGGAAGTTCTCTCAGGCCGCGGTGCCCAGAGTCTAGTGGGTCTAGTGCCCAGAGAGGACATGACTGACTTCTCTCCCCAGTCCCTCTGCAGGTATTGAGTTGAGACCTTGTCCCTCAAGGCCACCTAGCATAAACCACACTGTTAGATTATCTGGCACAGCCTAAAGACACTGACTAAGACATTTCTATCACACATGACCTTCCAAGGGCTTAGAGATCACTTCCCAGGAGCCAGGGGCAAAGGGCAGAACTGTCTTTGGGCAAGGTTCAATTCTTTACTACATACTGAGAAATATGTATTTTTTTAAATCTTCATTTATATAGAAAAACACTTATAAGCCTGTTTTAAAATTAGGGAAAAATAAAACCTGAACATGCTGGAATAAACATGATCAGATATAAACACATAGATTATCAAATGAGTATTCTAGCTTTAATTAGCTGATGGGGCACAGGTATTTTTCAGCTCTCTGGTATTGTTACAACAGAAAATCAAGGATTCCCAAAGAAAGAAAGGAGTGTACACATTAAATGTGAATGTAAGAAGGAGAACAGAGGAAAGAAAAGATAGGGGAGGGAAAGGGAAGACAGGGATGGAGATGGGAAGAGTGGGGAGGAGTGGGGAGGGGAGGAAAGGGGAGGGGAGGAAAGGAAGGGGAAGAAGAATGACCTGGAATTAACCTCCTGAAGAATTACAGTAAATGCAGGCAATGAACCAAAAAAGAAAATCATAATCTAAATAATTAGGACTTTAAACATTTTTATAACAGTGCTTCTTGTTGCTTTCAGAAACCCTTCCTGGAAATCCTTCTCAATTCCATACACTATTTTACAGAGTTAACTCTTCCTAAAGTTAAAAATAAAATTGCTACAGGGAAGCCCTGCCTAATCCTCAAGTATATGTCAGGTAATTGTATTATAACACATGCACACACACACACTCATGCTGTCCTGAAGTGTATGTAAGTATACACACACACACACAGAATGTATACACACACGTGTGTGTGTAATTGTATATATACATACATACATATATATGTGTGTGTGTGTATGTGTGTGTGTGTGTGTATGTGTTTGTCATCTCTTACATACGGTGTGCTTTAGATTTTTAGTCCTTGTTGAAAACTTCAGTTGAATCATTATTGGTGTAATTGTTTTTCCTAATAAAACCTGCAGCAGAAGAACTGTATTAATCTTGATCATTTTCTACCTGGCAAATAGCACAGTGGCTGGCTCATGATGGGTTTTGAATTAATATTTGTTAAAGTTAATATTTGTTGGACAGATAAATATTTCTTTACATTAAAGTGATAAGAGTTAATGGTGAATCAATAGAGCACCTAGAAAGTTAACACCAGATTTATATTAGGTTAAGTATGAGTCAAACATCAGAGATGATGATTATGGGCTCTTTCAGGAAGAAGAGTAATCACACAAGAGAAAATTCAGATAAAATGTCTCAGAAATATGCATTATGAGCTTATATGTAATTTCTAATAGTGTAGTTGTAATTAAAAAGTACGGCTATGAAGTGTAATCACCAAAGCCAACGTGTCATGGGTTTAAGGTATTGCCTTTCAGCACGAAAGTTGGCTTTCAGCACTGACATTGTGATACTGGAGCTGGGATCCTGAACACCACATATTAGGGTTTACCACCAGGGGTGCTGGACGGCAGGTGCATAGCTGGAAGAGGAAGAAGGGATTTATTCCTTTCTAGCTTTGTATTGGAGGCTTTCCTAGGCTTGCAATTTGTGTTAACATCACCCTAAAAATGTCTATTCACATTTAAAGTAAGTATATATTTTTATGGCAGCAGCTGAATCCATATGCCAGTTTTCCCAAAATGTGCCACACCTGCTTCAGGGTAACTGCCTCTCAAATAAACAGCTTAGCAGTGCCCCCCTCCCGCAGGGCCCTCCTCCAAGCTCAGGTCCTCCAGCAGCTGGACAGCTACTCCCTCCTCAGGAGTCTTACTCTCATCTCTGCAGACATCTCTTCTAAGTTTTTAAGTTTTCATAATCCTAACATCTTGTCTTGGTTCTCCTAGCCCTAGGTGTAATATTTACTTTAATTTTTTTTATTTAAAAAGATTTAAATGTTTATTTCTTTTTGAGAGAGTGAGAGACAAAATGTAAGCAGAGGAGAGGGAGACATAGAATCTGAAGCAGACTTCAGGCTCAGAGCCTGAGACGGGGCTTGAACCCACAAACGATGAGATCATGACCTGCCGAAGTCAGACACTTAACCGAATGAGCCACTCAGGCACCCAATAGTTATTTTCTACAGCTGCTACTTCCCTGATACACTGGAATGTTCTGTCTACCTTTTTAATGACTAACATCTTTATGCCTATGTAAAAATTATTTTATCAAATTCTATCCATTCCAAATGCTGGATGGATTCTGCTGTCTGGACTCTAGCTAAAATAGAGGGAAGTATGTACTGAGGAAATAAGTAGAGGCTGAATATAGCTTGATAGAAGTGACTTGGCAATAAAGAGAAAAGAGACAGGCATGGCTTAAAAGAATTGATGCAAGGCATATGGAAGATCTGAGGATGTTTGGAGACAGAGGGAGATGCTAGTGGAATGAGAAAGCTTGAGAACTGATGAGATGGAGGGAATGAATGAGGCTGAAAGTCCCAGAGGCAATAGAAGTCATTTAGTTTAATGGATATAGGAGATGTTATTAGTCTGAAAATGGAGGAAAGTGACATCTTTCCTACAAGCAGAGAAAAAAAGGAACAGGTAAAAAGCAGTTTAATGTTATAGGGAAGTTTTCAAGGGAGAAAAGAAAAATACCAAGGTAAAAGAGAGATTGAGAAATGTAATTCTCATTGAAGAAGGTGGTGAACATCTGCCAAAATGAGTAAAAGAAAGGGATTTGAAAGAGTAGTACATTTGGACCACTAGCTGTAGCCATCAACAGACACAATTATAATAGTTTAAACTATATTAGCTAGGACACTTTTGGTTTTAAGTAAGAAAGACACAATTTGATCAAAAACAATGATAAAAAATGAATTTAATTGATGTGTATGAGAGTAGCATTCAAAGTTAAAGGGGAAGATAATTATGTCTTGGCAACTTATGGTCCAGGGAAAATCACAGGCCCATAGGGATTAGAACAGGGACACAGACACCATCAGTCTTCATATTCACTGCGCCATTTATTTATGCTTCTAACTATTGACTCTATTTACTTTCTCTGTGATAGCCTTGTTCATCCAGCAGGAAACATGGCCACAATGTGGAAAAGAGACATCTATTTCATTGCAAGAAATCCATGTCAAAGATGCCAGATGGCCAGCCATGGTCTTCAGCAATCAACACTCTGTCTCAGGATGAGTTTGAGTGATGATCTAGTGGAGTCAATGGCCATAGGGTAGAAATGTAGGAAAATTGCAATTCCTATTCAAAACATTCTTTGACAGAATGCTAGTTTCCAATTGTTGTGTAACAAAGGCCCACAAATTGGGTGCTTATAAGACACGAATTCATTATCTCACAGGATTTGTAGGTCAGAAGCCCAGATACTGTCTAGATACTTCTCTGCCCCAGGTCTTACAAGACTAAAAGGAAAGTGCCTGCTAAAATGCTAGCTGAGGCTTAATTTGTGCCCGGACGTCCGGGTCCATATCCAACTTCTGTCTGTTTTCCAGAATGTAGTTTCTTGCATGTATAGGGATGTTTTCTTACTAGCTAGTTTCAGCCAGGGGTTGTTCTTTGCTTCTAGAGACCACCATCAGGCCCTAACTATGTGGCCTGTCTCATAGACACAATATGACTGTTCACTTGTTTCTAGGCTAGAGTATCTTAATGATGCTTTACCTTCTTTTTAAGAATTCATTGGATTAAGTTAGGCACACCTAGGATAATCTCTAATTTGACTAATTTGACCTCAACTTTGTAGGGATCTTGATTACATCTAAAAAATCCCATATTCTATAGATTAGTAATAGGAGTAATACACTGTAATGTTCTTTGGTGCTGCCTACACTGGAAGGGAGGACATACAGAACATGCATGGGGGCTGGTGGGGAATCTTGGGGGTCTTCTTAGAATTTTGCCTACCAGGGTCTACTTGGCCCACAGTGATTCATGTCTTACCCACAGGAAATTACATTCTCACCCCACTTTAACACTCCCAACAGTTTCATACTATTATAGCATCAGTTCCAACCCTAATTTTCACCATCTAAATCATCTAACTTATATGTGGATAAGGCTTCTGTGTGTAATTTATTAAGCACAGCTCTGGGCACAATCCCGCTGCGTCTGTGGATGTGTGAAACTAAACACATCCTCAGCGATCCCGGTGTATCCTCAGTGCTACCAATGTACAATAGTGGGACAGGCATAGATTAATAGTTACATACATTCTGGTTCAAAAAGGGGGGGATTTCCCCCACTCACTCTCTGTCTGTCTCTTTCTCTCAAAAACGAATCAACATTTAAATTTTTAAAAAAAGCAGGGGGAGAAAAAGGATGGTAAGAAAGAGCATTCATCCAAGTCACTTTAGAAATTTGGCCAGACAGACCCCAGTATTTTCATATCAGCTTCCAAGTCCTGGCACTAATTATCCACAACTTTTGTTTTAATTCTCTGGGTACTTGACTCTACCTTCCTTTTTTCATGGAAGGCAGCACGTGTTTGCAGCTGGGCAATGTTATCAGCCTTCTTCCAGTCGTTAGAATTTGGAGCCCAACAGCTTATTTTTTTTATTGAGACATATTTATGTATGACATTATTTAAGGTATACATTGTGTTCCTTTGATATATTAATATATTGCAATATGATTACTACCATAGTATAGGCTAACACCTCTATCATATTGCATATTTATCATTCATTTTTTGTGGTGAGGAAAATTAAGGTGAATCCATTAGCAACTTTGAAGTTCATATACTATACTGTGCATTAGATCTCCAGAAGTTATTTATCTATTAGTTCCAAATGTGTCCCCTAAAGCAATGTAATTCAGTAACTATATAATAAACCATTCAATTTAAAAATGGGGTGGGGACTAAATAGACATTTTTCTAAAGAAGACAAATAGTGGCCAACAGGTACATGAGAAGGTGCTCAACGTCACTAATCATCAGAGAAATGCAAATAAAAACCACAATGTTATATCATATCACACCTGTTCGAATGTCTGTCATCAAGAAGACAAGAGATAACAAGTGTGGCAAGGATACAAAGAAAAGGAAACCCTGTATGCTGTTGATAGGAATATAAATTAGTTTAGCCACTACGGAATAAAGGCTCTTAACAAATTAAAAATAGAACCACCATATAAACCAACAACCCCACATCTGGGTATTTGCCCAAAGGAAGTGAAAACAGGATATCTAAAATATCTGCATTCTCATGTTTGCTGTAGTGTTACCCACAATAGCCAAGATACGGAAACAACCTAAGTGCCTGGCAACAGATGAGCACATAAAGATAGGGTGAATACACATACAAGCACAATAATATTCAGAAAATAGCTTACTTTAACATCATCTTAACTCTGTTTCTTTAGTCTAAACTAGCATTGTTTGTGCTGAAACAATTTTAAGCACTTTCTGTATCTTCTGTAAATTTTACTAGGTTTTACTACAATAGGTAAAGGCACACTTACAAGATTTTTGAGATAATTCCTTCTCTATCATTGGCCTTTAGCAGGATGGCTAAGAGACAATGCCCTTAAGCTTCCTAGAGGCTCTCTAGTTTGAGAGGATCAGTAAAGCACCCCTTTAATCTCTTGAAATGGCTCTTTGTGTTTTGCTTTGAGGTTTGACCTGAGATTTTAGCAAAACCTTGTATAGTAACACATCAGCTTTTTTCTTTATGCCATGTTTCCAGCAAGCATTTCTTAATTTTAGAATCTTTTGCCATCCAAAGGGGTTGAAGGTTTTCAAAGTCATCTGATCCCGGTCTCTCTTTAACAACTCTTCCCTCAATGTATCTTTCTCCTCGTGGATTTTCCTGCTAGTAGCAAGAAAAAACTGGGTAGTATCTTTAACACTTCCATTGGAAATCTCCTTACCTAAGTTCATTATTTCAAAATTATGCTTTCAACATATGTGCAGTTTTGCTAGGCTTTCTGACAATATATGATAAGGATTGGATCCCCTCTCTCCCAAATCCCAAAGTGTTCTTGACCTCATTTTGAGTCTTCACACATAGGATCCTTAAAAGCCTTGATTTCTGCTAGCAGTCTGTTTAAGGCAATTTGGGCTTTCTTTCTTATGCTCTTCAAAATTATTCCATCCATTGCCTGATTTAAAGCTTCTTCCAAATTTTAGGTTTTGTATCAGCAGGCTCCCACTTCTAACTACCAATATTTGTATTAATTTTCTTTTAATACTATAACAAATTACCACAAATTTATCAGCTTCAAGTAACTCAAACTTATCTCACAGGTTTCTGTAGACCAGAAGTTCAAAAATGTCATAATTGGATTGTCTTTCTAGGACCTTACTAAACTGAAACCAAAGTACAAGCTGGGGCACTTTTCTTATCTGGAGCTCAAGGTACTCATCTAATTTCATTGAGGTGGTTGATAGAATACAGTTCTGTGTGGTTGCAGGAAGGAGATCCCTATTTCCTTGCTGGCCTTTGGCTCCTAGAGACTTCCAGAGGCTTCCTTCAGATTCAAGTCTTGTGTCCGCCTCCATAGGTACTTTACAACATATATCATTATTTACTCTCTTTCAGGCCCTCAGGAAAACTTTTCAGTGTTAGTTCACTTTCCTTCAAAGATCTCACATGGTTCGGTCAGGGCCACCCTCAAAGTCAAATGCTTGACAATCCAATCATGGAAGTGATATCCTATCATATTCATTGCTGTTAGCCCCACATTGGAGGAGAGGTCATTATGAAGTGCCTGTGCATTGGAAATGGGAATTTTTTCTACCGCTGGTGGTTATAGTAGCAATTGTTAACATTGTGCCTTCCAAAGGCATTACTGTTTCTGTTAGGGTGAATGCTGATAAAAGTCATTATTTTCATTATCTACTGTCTGTTCCCTACCCAAGTTATTTTCAAACAAGCAAATAGCACTATCCAGGCTGTTGGTCAGGACCGAAAAAGTCATTCCCAACTTTCTCCTTTTCTCACATCCACTATGTAATCAATTAGCAGGTCCTATCTTCAACGCCTCGTCCAGCCAGCATGATCTCTCATCACACCAGCAACAGCAGGAAAATCTACCTTTTCTGTTCGCAATGCTTTATTTATTTATTTATTTATTTATTTATTTATTTATTTATTTCTAGGAGAGAGAGAGAGACNAATGCTTTATAATCTATTCTTCATATTGTAACCAGCAGTATCTTCTGAAAATTCATCAGATATATCTTCAAATATAATCAGATCATTAAATAAAGAAATTAATTGTTTTCAATGATAGCCCATTAAACAGCCCATTAAAATCAAAACTATCATGTTCTATAAGTTTGTACGTGGTCTAGTCCTGCCTACATTATACCCAACATCATCTCCTATTACTCTCTTCACTCAATTCATTCACTCATTTCCAGCCACATTTCTCATTTTTGCATTAAGATTTTTACACTTTCTTTTTCTTTACATTTGAGATTTGTTGGTATGATTATTTCTTCATCATCACAGTGCATTCCCTGACCATTTTATTAAATTATAATCTCTTTCTTGTCCACCTGACCAACATTTATCTTGTCTCCTTAAAAAAAAGTTATTCTTGTCTGTATGTCCCAACTTCTAGACACTTTCTCTATTCCTACAGAAGGGCTCAGTTCACTCCTGCACCCTGCACTTTGGTGTCTCACCTCATCTTAAGGAGCCAGTGTTTTCTTCCTTCTGGCTCTCAAGACCTCAAGCCATATTTAGACTGTCCCTTTAGTGTGAGTTAAATTATCCAATCCCTGTTGAGGGGGAGGGGCAATGATGGAAGTGCTGCTGTGATAATACTAAGATAGACTTCAGGAAATATTGGATAATGAATTACGATGCAACATTTTAAGATGTAAACTAAGCCTCAAGTAAATATATGAAAGTTATATAATTCTCCCTGTAACATCTATGATTTTTGTGACCCAGAATTATTATTTTTTCGTTTATTTTTTTAATTTAAATTTTAGTTAAATTTAGATTTAATTGAACACCCAGTGCTCATCACAAATGCCCTCCTCAATGCCCATCACCCTTCTAACCCATCTCCCACTCTCCTCTCTCCATCAACCCTCAGTTTGTTCTCTATCCTTAAGAGTTTTTGTGGTTTGTTTCCCTTCTCTTCAATCCCTCCTTCCCATATGTTTATCTGTTTTGTTTCTTAAATTCCACATATGAGAGAAAGCATACAGTATTTGTCTTTCTCTGATTGATTTATTTCACTTAGCTTAATAGATTCTAGCTCCATCCACGTTGTTGTAAATGGCAAGATTTCTTTTTTCTTTTTTTTTTTTCTGGTGGCTGAGTAATATTCGATCACATATATATGTACATATACCACATCTCCTTTATCCATTCATCAGTCAGTGAACATTTGGGCTCTCTCTATAGCTTGGTTATTGTTGGTAATGCTGCTATAAGCACTGAAGTCTATGTACCCCTTTGAATCATTACCAAAGGCAAGAGAAACAAAAGCAAACATGAACTATTGGGACTTAAGATAAAAAGCTTCTCCACAGCAAAGGCAGCCTGCAGAATGGGAGAAGATATTTGCAAATGACATGTCTGATAAAGGATTAGTATCTAAAATCTATAAGGAACTTGCCAAACTCAACACCCCAAAACCAAACAACCCAGTTAAGAAATGGTTGAAGATATGAATAGACACTTTTCTATTTTTTTTTAATATTTTTATTTATTTCTAGGAGAGAGAGAGACAGTGTGAGCAGGGGAGGGTCAGAGAGAGAGGGAGACAGACTCTGAAACAGGTTCCAGGCTCTTAGCTGGCAGTCAGCACAGAACCTGACGCGGGGCTCGAACCCACGAACCACAAGATCATGACCTAAGCCAAAGTCGGACGCTTAACTGACTAAGCCACCCAGGTGCCCCGAATAGACACTTTTCTAAAGAAGACATCCAGATGGCTAACAGACACTGAAAAGATGCTCAATATCACTCACCATCAGGGGAATACAAATCAAAATCATGGCTGAAATTAACCACACAAGAAACTATAGGTATTGGCGAGGATGCAGAAAAAGGGGAACCCTCTTGTACTGCTAGTGGGAATGCAAACTGATGCAGCCACTCTGGAGCATAGTATGGAGATTTATCAAAAAACTAAAAATAGAACTACCCCACCATCTAGCAATTGCATTATTTGGAATTTATCCAAAGAATACAAAAATACAGAATTATTTTTATTTTTGACTTACACCTGCTTGTCAAACTTTATTTAATTTTGAGTGTGATTTTATATAACATATATTTAAATGCATATATTTTATTTACATTGCTACAATTGCTTTTAATCTAAGATAGTCTTACAATTTACATAAATAATGATTTAGTCTTAAATTCAGAAGACATGTTTACTAACTTTTTAATAAAGCAATGTATCCAAAAGGATTAGCTGAAGTAATTTACCTTTATTTAGATATATATTGGGAGATAAATTTTTATTCCAATAGCGAAGAACTCTGATGAAATGTTTGATCCATATTCCATAAAGTATCTACTACTGTAGATGTAGTAGGCATGTGTGTACATAAATATATGAATATGGATCATACTGTTTTAAAGCATAATCTAATTTGAAGCCCTGTTTTTGACTACTAGTCACAGAGTCTGCCAATTGTGTAGCTTTGAGAGAGTCTTTCTTTTTTAAATCTCCTTTTTCCTCATCTGTTAAATGGAAATAATAATATCTAAAACATACATTTCTGAGAAGATCAGACTTATGTGATGCCTTTACCGGCACTGGTCACATAGTAAATTCGCAGTAAGCATATCATCAGGCACATGATTATAGCAGAGCAACAGTTTCGAAATGATTAGTTTTCTATTGATGCCATAGCAAGTTATCACTCACTGAGCATCTTAAAACCACACAAATGTATCATCTTGTAGTTTTGTATGTCAGAAGTCCAACACTGGATTCTCTGGGCTAAAATACAGATATTGGGAAAGTTTTTTTAAAGAGGCTCTAGGGGAGAATCTGTTTTCTTACTTATTTTAGTTGTTGGCAGAATTAATTTGGTTCCTGGTTTCTATAGGAAGGAGGTCTCCGTTTCTTTGTCACCTGAGGGTTGCTCTCTAAAAGTTGCCTACATATCCTGGTTCATAGTCCTTTTCTCCAGGAGGGTTGGGTCTCTGCCATACTTTGCATCTCTCCTGCCTCTTCTTCTGCGACCTCGCTTAACCCACTCTTCCTCCTTCCCTCTCCCACTGTAAAGACCCACATTACTTTAGAGCAACCAGGATAGTCCATGATATTCTTTTTTTTTTTAATGTTTTATTTATTTCTAGGAGAGAGAGAGAGACAGCGTGAGCAGGGGAGGGTCAGGGAGAGAGGGAGACACAGACTCTGAAACAGGCTCCAGGCTCTGAGCTGGCAGTCAGCACAGAGCCCGACGCGGGGCTGGAACCCACGAACCGCGAGATCATGACCTAAGCGAAAGTCGGATGCTTAACCGACTAAGCCACTCAGGCGCCCCAATCCATGATATTCTGTGTGTTGTAAGGTTTGTAACCTTAGTTCTATTTGCGAGGTCCTTTTTTGTGATGTGTATTAATATATCCTCAGGCCCAGGATGAGATTTTAGATATCCTGTGCCTGTCACAGACAACAGTCTTTAAGAATGCTGTGTCCTTTCTTTCTCCTACTGAATCTGACAAAATATCAGTTTAGAGTATTTTCCAGCTTTCCATGTCTCTAATAGTATATATTCCACTTACTGTTATAGAATCAAATACACAGAAGTATTATTACTAGAAAGTGACTGCATTAACACCAAGCAGTGAACAATGTATAATTTAGCATTAGTATACACAGACACACACAGATAGATTTATACACATACACACACATATATCTATACCTAAAATTAATGTGCATATCTAAGTACAGTGTGATTTTTATTTTAATCAGCCTCGCCTGGGAATTAATGTTTCTCTTCTTAGAGGATGTGATCAAGGGAAACATCACAGTTCTATTTGCATCTGATGTTTACTGTTCTTTTTCATTTTCCTGGTTCTAAATTTTGAAACATTTATTTATCTCGAATTAGTCTTTATCAGGAATCACTTCCTTTTAAGAGCAAATTTTTTCTCCAAGATATCTCAATTATAATTGTAAGAAATTCAAGTGCTAAGTATTGGATCTTCATCATCTGGTTTTCTAGAGCTCTAATGATCTCCTTTTCCCTCCTATTATCTGCTGCACAATTTCATCCCATCTGGAAACTTAAGGGGGACTGTTTCTCTACCATTTTGATAAAACTGTGCCTGTCACAACTGCCTTTGACCTCAAAGGAATGATTTCATCTTTGTGCTCCTATGCCAGGAGGGGAGTTATAAAGACTGACCTAGTTTTAGGGGAAAGAAAACAACATCTAGGCTGAGTCATACCTGGAAAGTATTTCCCAAAGTGCAGAAGACGTTTATTTTATCGATACATAATTATTTTGTCCCTGACTCCCACATCCCAGCTGACTGCAGCCACTGAGTATTGTTCTTTCACTGTCCCATGCCTTCTTTTGTGTGCTGCTGCCCATCACGGTTCTGTTGTTTTACGGATACAATCCTGGCCTAGAGAGGCATACTGTCATACTTAACACTATTTAGCAGTTTCAATAGCTAATGATTAGAAGCATAAATAAACAACATGAGCCAAATGTCACAGTGTTTAAAAGCTGACCGTTCACTATTCATACACTCTGTGTTATCGCTGAAGGGATAGAGTACATAAATTCAATGAAAGTATTAATTTCACATTTATTCATCTCAGTATCTTAGGGGTTTGTCATTAACTCAGTACTTATTCATTTCTTCCTTTCTTTTGTAAATTCCAAAATTGACAGAAGCCTTTAAAAATTAAAAAAAAGAACAGTGTTGAAAACTTTCCCTAGTATTTAAATCTGTTTTTTGAAATTATACTTGATAGTTTCAATTGTTATTTCTTCTAGTGGCCATCTGATAATTTTAAGCAATATGCTTATATATTATTTACTATTTATCAACATAAATCCTATCTTTGTACCCTCTACTATAAAGCTGAGACAGATGCTTTATTTAACAATGGCTGATGCTCACCATTGTTACTTCTCACTTTCCCCTTCCTCCCAATCATTGTGAGATGTAGTTTTGGTTTTGTTTTTATTCTTTAACCCTTCTTATAAATGTTAATACTGTGCTGAAGTGTAATTTGGATCCGTTATACTTGGATAGTGTACTTTTACTTCTCTTTATACAAAGTGTTAGAACTGGTGCTGCTGTACCTCTACCTCACCTTCCACTTCCTCTCTGCTCATCAGCACATCATGCATTTTACAACATCAGTATTTATAACATTTGCATTTCATTATATAGCTATACTTTTACATGCTCTGTGTATGACTGATTCTGAAAAACTAAAGGTCATAAACATTTTCTATTACAGTATAGTAATGTAGATATTACCTCTAGGACAACCATAGTATTGGACTTGTAGAGGATGCAGAATCAGCTTTCTTTAAAACTTACTCTTTCTCAGGAGAGAAATGCAACAGACAAGATGGATTGGAATCACTCTTTAATACTCTATTAACCTCATACAGTCATGTCACCTTTTAGTTTCCTTCATATTGGGGCCATAAGTTACACAGCCATTTTTTTCCATAAATTTTTTCATTTCTGTTGTTATTGGAAGAGTGTAAGCCTTTCTTGGCCACATCTCTGAGATCTTCAAGTCTCTCCCTTCTACTAATTATTAAATGGGGATTTTAAATCGATTGCACTATAGAGCTCTTGCAAAATGCCATCCAATGATTTGTTTTGAAGAAACTGCTGGGTGAGATCCATTGTTTCTTCAACGTAAACTGTAAAACAGATCTCTTTAGCAGTTTATTTGGTTGTGTGTTTACTTATTTTTAAAATCGCTTTATTAATTTGTTGTCTCTTTCCCCCCCCCGGAGAATTAGGCATGAGATCACGAAGGACCAGAAGATGGGGTGAATGTTAACCTTGTAAGGCTGAAAGTCAGACATCATATGAGTTCTATAATTAGTCCTCAAACAGTAAGTCCAGTTATCCAAGGAGAGACACTGAGGAAGAAGGAGGTCAGGACATCTGAACAAACTGTGTTGGTAGGAAAGGAAGGCCTGCCCGGTGAGTGTCCTGATTGACATAGAAATTGATCCCTTCTTAGAGGTGTTAAAATGTCTTTATAAATAGACATAATGTCTGAATAAAAAATGGCAACTTTTAAGGGACAACATTATAGCAGTTAATACTTAAAAGTTTGAGAATAGCTCTAGTCACTTCTGGCTATTGTTCAGGAAACTCTCAGGTTCTGAAAACAGTTTTATTTATTGTTAGAGTAACTAATGTGTTTCATGAGATACAGCTTTTTTTTTCTCTGAGTTGTCATAGATGTATTAGTGGTAATTTAAGAAAAACTTGTTAAGGGCTGCTAGCCACACTCTATGTCTTCATTTAAATACCTCCATTTAAAAAATGTTTTTGATTTATATCAAATATGGTGCATTTCATGGGTATTCTTCTCTGGTATTAGTGGTAGATGAGATCCTTTATCATGGAGACTCTGTAAGGCCAGTTATGGCCAATCCTTCTAGTAATAATGTACAACTAGATAAAGTAGCATAGTTATTTTCTGTAAAAGAGAATTTTATGCTTTTATATTTCTACTTAAATTAAAAGTGAGACTATATCTGAGGCTAATACCTATTACTTCAAAGAACTGCCAAAAAGTGCCTACTGTTAAAATTTACATAACGTGTGCAAAATGACTTTAAAATTGTATGCAAAATTTAAGTAATGATGCTTGATTTGGGGAATTTATGTTTATTTCCTATTGCATTTAAAATGTCCTTAGTTCTAATTTAAAAAATAAAAATGTATTTAAAGTGTTGTACTTTCTACTAATCTGCTCTATGAGGATTAATTTCCAATAATGCTTAGATTTTTCTAGATTGTGTAAATATCTCCAAAAACATATTCAGATATATTGGACAGAATCTCCTTTCTCAAGTTAAAATGTGAAACTACTATGCTTCCTATTAGTATATTATATTGAGCAACGGAAATAGAAATGGGTATACAATGTTTATAGTAAATGATTGTGTTTATTAATACAAATTGAAAAAACATTTATAAAAATGCCTAGCAGAGGATCTGGAGGCTAATTGGTGCTTAATAAATGCCCCTTCTCTTACCTTGTGCTAGTGTAATGAAGAGAAGGAATAATTTTAATTAGAGCAGTAAAATTTTACACTGGGAAAATAACTTTGTTACATCTAGTCCCAGTTTTTAGCCTCAGGCACAGTAAACATAACAATAAATCTTTATTTAGTTCATCTAACTGCAAAAGCATGACATTGTGTACTTAATAGTTTTTAGAAGGAAATTCCTAATGATCTAACAGAATGTAGTAGTACATTTTCCGGGCTGAATCCATAAGTAATCTATTGTAGGAATTTATAGAGTTTGAAAATGAACACCAAAGTTTTCTTGAGATAAAAGTAAATTGAATAGAATAGTGTTAACCAACCATTTATATCTTTCTATTTAACAACTTAAATAATCTATGCTGCATTTGTTGTTTATACATTATTCCTCTATGGGATATTCTTCACTCAACAAGGTTATAACAATTCTCTAAAACAATTCTCTAAAGCTGAAGGGGGATAATGAGTTTCTTATTTATATTTCATAGGTCAACGGCTATGGAATCAAAATAGAAAAAAATTGTTTGCTTGATGTAGACTTTAAGAATATATACAAATACTTTGTGAAATTTAAGAAGACCTATTATTTGAATTTATGGATAAAAAAACAATTTAAACGTAAATTTTCTTGAGTTAGTTAAATAATGAGTATTTTTTCAAGCATGTAATGAGATTGCACATCTCCATTTAATGATTAATATATAAGTTGATTTTTAAATATTTAAAGTAAGTATACAAATTGCTGGTTTATGAACTAAATAGTTCAGTAGCACTTTTTAAGTCAAAAGTGTTTTTCAAGTAACACATCTAAATGTTTCACAGAACTCAAAATCTAGATTGTGGAAGAGGCCTCACTGAACTCAAAGAAAAAGAATTTTCAACTTATAAGGCAGATATTCTCTTCGATTTTGTATCTAAAAAATAGAAAAAAAACAACTCTTTTGAAGCAAAATTGGTGTTTTAAAACAACAAGCTTTAGCTATAGAAAAGTTTAATCGATAAATATTTGTGAATACTTATGGATATGCTAAAAAGTACTTACTCATTTTACATGACAATGTGAAACTGTATATATTATAGCTTTTTCTCTTCAAAATTGGGAGAATATAACAATTTTAAACATGAAAGTTTTATAAAATACATTATCAGACTTTAAACTCTAATTTTATGCAATATACATTGTGATATTTACAGTGTTTATTTAAAATTTTTCTAATATATCATAATTCATGAATGTATAGAACATAGAGTAACACAAATGAATATTTTAAAAAATACATAATAGCACTAAATTGCTCTTTTTAAAATTTTTTTAGTGTTATTTAGTTTTGAGTGGGGCAGGGGCAGAGAGAGAGGGAGACAGAATCTGATGCAGGCTCTAGGCTCTGAACTGTCAGCACAGAGCCTGCGCAGGGCTCTAACTCACAAACTATGAGATCATGACCTGAGCGGAAGTCAGATGCTAAACCAACTGAGCCACCCAGTGCCCCAAATTGTTCTTTATGTTATTTTCTAAATAATTACCAGGGAGACATCTAAATGAACCATGGTGTAGTTGGATTTCATTCTTATAAACATTTCATTAGAAGAATTTTTTTTAATATTTCATTTATTTTTTATATTTTTTACATGTTTATTTATTTTTGAGAGAGGCAGAAAAAGAGAGTACGCCAGGGAGGGGCAGAGAGAGTGTGAGATAGAGAATCTGAAGCAGGCTTTGTGCTGATAGCAGAGAGGTTGATGCATGGCTCAAATTCATGAACCGTGAGATCATGACCTGAGCTGAAGTCAGTTGCTTAACCAACAGGGTCACCCAGGTGCCCCTAAGGCATATACTTCTATAGCTATAAAGCAAATAGCTATGTAAAGGTAGTATGGTCATGGCATTTTATATATTTTCCTTCATGTAGTAATGGTAATCTGATAAAGTTACACAGAAAAAAATTGATAAATTCAATTTTATTTTTAAGTTTCTAGAGGTATTTTTTTATGGTTCATATACATACATGCAAGGCCCTCTATCAATTTTAATATCCACTTAAATTTTTTTTAACGTTTTATTTTTGAGAGACAGAGACAGAGCCCAAGCAAGGGAGGAGCAGAGAGAAAGGGAGACAGAGAGGGAGACATCTGAAGCAGACTCCAGGCTCTGAGCTAGCAGCACAGAGCCTGACACAGGGCTTGAACTCACGAACCACAAGATCAAGACCTGAGCCAAAGTCAGATGCTTAACCGGCTGAGGCACCCAGGTGCCTAATACTCACTTTTTAATGGAACAACAGTAGTAGCACTTTGTAAAAACTTTACAGAAATAGTACATATTATCATTCATATATATATACTTTTGTGTACCTCTACTTATGGTATCCCAAATTTGGATGATATCATACTAAAATTCCCTATATAACATACAAGTATTCCAATTCTTTTAAACACAAGGTGTGATTCATTTAAATTTGTCAAAAATATCAGCTAGTGCAAAGAGTTTGAAACGAGTGCCAAACCAAATATTATAAAAAGTAAAAACAATGAGATATATTAATGACTATTTCCTTACCTACTGTGATAATAGAAACATCTGCCTCCATTTCTATAGTATTATATCTATCTGTAACAAATCTGTGAAAATTATCTCCTTAGCCTCTGAAATTTTAGTTACTCATCATTATCTTGGATAAATATTAATGAGCTAAACAGCAAGGCATGATAAAAGGAGACTGTTTAAAAATTAAATAAAGTAAATAAATAGAAATTCTCTATATACTTCTGTAGTTTCTTTCCCTTTTTCACCAAGAGGTACCAAAAAGTTGCTTGCAAAAGCAGAAACAAACTATAATGGAACAGGTATTATTCATTCTGCTAAAAAGGTACAATCATTAGAATCATATACCATGAAAGACTGAAAAAGCAATCATAAATAACTTAAAAAATAATAATCTTTGATTATTATTGACATAAAAACATAATGTACATAACCAAAGTGCGGTTCTGAAAGAGTTAAAACTCAAAGACATTAGTTAAAGGAAGGTTGTAGAAAACTTAGGAACAATTATTACCTCTGGATGGTGAGATCATGGATATTATCATTTTTTTTTCTTTTTTGTCACTGTGTTTTCTAATATTTCTATAGTGACTGTGACAAAGCTGGCTATGTGAAAAATAAAATTTGCTTTTGGTTTTGAGTTACCTACTTTCACTCAAAAATTGCTGAGTGTTGGTGAATTTTACACTACAGAAATCATGTTTAATAGAGCTAAATGCCTTTAGCTAAGCATCATTTTAGGAGGAAAGTTTTAAGGAAACTAATGGATAAAACTAAATTGGTGAAGAAAAGAATTTCATACGTTTTGAAGGATATATGGGGAAATAATTTGCATTGAAAATTAGTAAACCTTCCCTTGCTCCAATCAAAAAAGAATTTATCCAGGCACCTGGCTGGCTCAGTCGGTTGAGCATCTGACTTTGGCTCAGGTTATGATCTGACAGTTCTGTGAGTTCAAGCACCACATCTTTCTCTGCGCTAACAGCTCAGAGACTGGAGCCTGCTTTGGATTCTGCGTCTCCATCTCTCTGCTCCTCCGCTTATGTTCTCTCTCTCTCTGTCTCTATCTCAAAAATAAATCAATAAACATTTTAAAAACAAAACCAAATAAACGAAAATTTATCTATTTTGTCTATAAGGCAGATAGATGTTACTAACAAATTAAGTCTTAAGGCATTGTGGCTACTGGACTTAGCAAAATCAAAATTCAAATCCAATCCTTCAAATTAAGTAAGTTTGAGATCTCAAATCAGTCATTTTATCTCTCTGAAACTCATATTATTCTTTCTATAAAATCATTGCAAAAGTGGTAATTTTTAAAAATTTTTTAACATTTATTTAATTTTGAGAGACAGAGCATGAGCAGGGTAGGGGCAGAGAGAGAGAGAGAAATGAAGACTCCAAAGCAGGCTCCGGGTTCTGAGCTGATAGCACAGAGCCTGATGCGGGGCTTGAACCCACGAGCTATGAGATCATGACCTGAGCTGAAGTCGGATGCTTAACCAACTGAGCCACTCAGGTGCCCCATTAGTAATTATTTTAAAGACACCTTAGTTGTCTTAAGGATTAATTAAAGTAATGTATGTAAAACACCTCTGTGCGTTAAATATTTTTGGACGACTTATTTCCTTTTTCTCTCCTTTGTGTCCTTTTTCCTGTTCTGCTCACTTTCACTGACTCTTATCATATGTAAACAAGTCTAGTATTTGAAATTGTCATTTTTGCCTAAATTCTCGTGATTATACTGGTTGAATCAAATTGTTTTAACACAGAAAGCTAAGCTATCAATTTCTAACTTTCTCATAAAGCATGGTAAATGTGTAGATCTTGACTTCTGTATTAGAATTCTTCTCTTGCTTTTAAGATTGATGGTTTTAAAATGAAATTTATCTGTAAATAAATTCTAGTAAAATACAGTAGTTTTTACTGGAGTAGCCCTTTATAGTTAAGAAACCCCAAACATGATGCAAAAGTTATTGTATGATAGAAGTAAGGAAGGACCATGTATAAGCAAGAACTGAAGGGCATTCAGCTCTTGGATGAAGGGTTACTCTCCTGTAAGGTCACAGCAGGCGTGACCTGATAACAGGGAGTACAAAAGAAATTGTTCAGGCCTGAAAACATGGTTAAGGAAAACAAGGTCCTTATAACAAACTTGCATTTTCTGCATAAGTTTGAGACTGTTTCAAAATAAAAGTATAAAAAAATGAAACTTGAACTAAATATAAAGACACAGTTTGAAAATTAACTGATGGAGACAGACTTATTATGTAAAATTAAGCATAGGAAGACTATTGTGTCTCTATTACGATATGGCAAATTAGATAAAAGTATTGCCAATGATAGAGACATGTTAGTAGCTGATGCAAAGGAAAAAGCCCAATTTTCCTTAGTAAGGGAACTTTCGAAAGGTAGTTTTAGAAATGAATCACTATGCTTAGTGAATAAGATTGTATGGTGTATAAATCTAGCCAGAGGCATCAAGATAAAAGCTTGGCATCAAATTCCATCAGCTATAAAATCATCTTGTTGCAGTTAATACTGTAACAGTAATGTCCTACTAGTAAATAAATAAATAAGCTCAGATTTTATTATAGAACGCTCTTTTTTATGATACAATGGGAACATAGAGTAAGCATCCCTTTCTGACATGAATAACAATGCTGTAAAACCAATTTTAACTTTAAAAATCTACACAGGAAGTTTTTAAAGTGAAATCCAGAAAGAACACTTTATCTGTTATGGTTCTATTACACAGCAGAACAGTGAATGGAGTTTTCCTAAGTTAGGGTGAAGTGTAGAGTTCCTTTTATATCAAAGAATGTGTTTGAAAAACTTAAATTCTAATGGCAACGATTGAAATGATACAGTCATTCTATTCATTCTTATTAGTGATTGTATGTTTAGAAATGGAGTATAACATGGAGTGTGGCACTTTACTGTATATTATAAAATAAACAGTTTTAGATATGTAGCATCTCCCTTTTTTCATATTTAAAATATATGCAAACCTGCCTTCTTCTAACTTCCATTCTTAAAATATCAAAAAAGAAAATGCTTCTACATATTATGAGTAGGGTCAAAAGAACTCAGAATCACTGTTCGTTTTTTCAAAATGGTTTTAAGGAACCAGCAGCTCTAGCATTTTGAAGTTGACTCAGTATAAGTTTCATAGGAAGTGATTATGACGGAAAGACAAGGAGCATTTCAGACAGGAATTTCTTCTTATTTTCTTACCACCAGTAGCAATTCACTCTTAAAGTTTTTTTTTAAATCTTTTTCACTATAAACCTTGATTTTTGCTTCTTATTATGTATGATTCCATGCTCTTTCATTCCCTTTCCTCCCCAACTCTCCTACCCACCCCACCCCAAAGATCACTGCTGAGCAAGTAGCTGTCTGTTATATGCAGAAATGTTATCAGATGTTATTACAGTGTGGAAAATCTCAAGTCACAACCATAACTACAGGGTCAGCCCTGACCAGTTCTATCATTAACTTCCCTATCCGGCTTTCTGCCATACTTGAGTTGCTATCAATTCTCAGTTACTACCATACCCAGTCTTTGATAGAGAACTCACCTCTGACAGTTACATCAGATTGTTATTTTAATGAAAAACTTTCAAGTAAAGACTAGACATTTCTGAAGGGACAGTTTCTAGCAACCCACGATTGTAGCTACATTAATTCTGTATGCTGCAAAACCAGAAAGGCCCTGCACCTAACTGTTTCAACCTTTTGCCCACCACCCCAAGTCATTCTTTATTTTCTTATAATTCTCATTGTGATGATACATTTCCATTTACATAAGGCTGGCTTTCACCTACATCAAGTGCTTTTTAATATCTCTGACATATTCCATAATTTAGCTCCATGCATTATGAGTAAATTGTATTCAATTCAGTTGTATTAATAAACTGAATACTGAATAAACTGAATACAAACCCCCAATACTTATTTTTGTAACACAAAAGATACATAGAGTATAAACAATTGGAAGATTTTGCCAAATAATCACTGAAACAATTCCACAAATCTCTACCCTTGATAGTGTCCTTCACTACCATGACATCATAAGAGTATTCTGGGCTTGCTCCATAAAGGTGCCCTCTATGGAGAGCTGGATGAACTCCAGGTAGTTTATATGCTGTTGTTGGCACAGTGTATAGATTTCTACATCGTTACTTATTTTGACAGTGTGCTGACATGGAGTTGAGCCAAGGGACAAATCTCGGGCTGTACATGTGGCTCTGCCCGTGAGGGGTTGGGGAGCTATACCACTGTGTGTGTACCTCGCAAAAGAAAAAAAAAAATGCAACAGACAAGACCATATATGTTGTAAGATTTACTCAGGGATTTTTCACAACAGACTAAATATTCTATTGTCTGTGAGTCTCCTATTTGAATGGCGTGAGGTCAAGGCTGACTTCATTATATTTCCTGGTGACATGTAGGTCTTGAATGACACAGCTTTTCCTTCCTCTTGCTCTCCTCCTCTTCTGGTTGGCTTACCTTGACCTCCATCCCGGCTTCAGCAGCATGCAGATTAGATACTGTTTCTCAGTTCTTGAGCCAGAGAAAGATTGATTTAAAACTATTTTGAAACATCTCACTTTTTACTATGGTAATTACCGTTTTCTAAAGAGTAACATGCCCCCCCCAATAAAAAAGGGAAAAAATAAGTCACTTATAAAGTATTTTATGTAGTAAGATCTATAATAGACACATTTCAGTATCCAAAAGTGTAATGAGCATTGAGATGCTCCATTTTTAAAATGGACAGAATTTCCAGCCTAACAAGAAGGATTACTGGGTTCCTTATTGGCAATGAAGATTAGCTTGGCAAAAACCAAAAGATTGAAGTCCTACTAACCTTACATACTTAGGTGTAATTAATGTCAAATTATTTTAGAGTATGTTAGGATTTATACTATGAAAAGTATATAATAAATATTTATTTCTAAAAGCATCATGTAAAGTGTCTTCATTTAATCTAACTACTTTTAAAATAACTTCTTTTGACAAAGTTTAATCTTATCAAAGTGATATGTTCATCACTTCAAAATTGAATTTCACTTCAGTCTGATTTAAAAAACAAAGTTACTGAAGTGGCTACCATCACTGAAATCAAGAATTTCAGAAGATGTTTTACGTTTTTTACATAGGGGTATCAACTCTAGGTGCAATGACCTGAATTCTGAAATATAATATTTTTAAAAACTGTGTGTGGTAGCCTAAAAATCAGATCTGGGTTCTTGTCTAGTGATTAGTTTACAGCCAATCAGAATGGGCTTAATGACCTTGGGCAAGTTATTATAACCAAATGTAATCTAAATTCCCAGTATGGAGAGTTTATATCAAATGAATTGTGACAAGTGACCTTTTTCCTATCTACTCTGTCTACGTTGACTTTACATATTTGGCTATCTTGATTGGGAGTATTAAATCTATGCAGCTGGCTGTGGAATAGGGTTCTCAACCTTGACTCTATTGATACTTTGAGTCAAATAATTCTTTGTTTTAGTGACTGTCCTGGACATGGTAGGATGTTTAGCAGAGTCCCTGGCCTCTTGTACCAGATTTCAGTAGCAGTGAAAACCAAAATATATACAAGCCGACCATCCATATATTCATTTATTATACAAAATTAACGAAGCATCTAAAATGTAGAAGGCACACTGCCTATATATTGATGAGAAAAAGACTTTTTATGAATTCCCAAGTGAATATTTGTTGATTAGGAAATTCTCTATCCCATATACCGCTAATGATTACAGTAAATTCTAAGCATCTTAAAAATTAAAAACCTTAAATATCAACAATATAAAACATTACACACTTTTAACTTCTGATCTTGAAATAGTTATAGATGCAAAGGAAGTTGCAAAGAGAGTACAGACAGGTCCTGTGTACCATTAACTCCATTTTCCCTTATATAACTCAAGTTGATAGAAGATTCTTCTCCACCAAACTCTTGCCAGGCTCCTCTGTCCCCTTCTTATGCACTAGACCTCAACCTTGGCCTTTAAAGACTTGAACAAATACTAGCATAGTTTCTAACAGGTAAAGGCCTCATCCCTAGGAGGATGTTAGCCTCCTTTCAAGGGCCTGCCTGGGAAAACTCAAGGCTGCCCAAAGAAGTCCCTATTTCCTCCATCGAATACTTGATAGGGCCATTTTCTCCTAGTCTCCTAGTGGGAGTGGGAGTAAGATTCTAACTTTATTTAGTAACCCCCTGCTCAGCAAAACCCAGATGGGTTTCTGATAGAAACCATTTTTTTTGTAGGGGTGCCTGGGTGGCTCAGTTGGTTAAAGTCATGATCTCATGGCATGTGGGTTCGAGCCCCACAAACGGCTCTGTGCTGACAGCTCAGTCTCTGTCTCCCTGAAGAATAAATAAACATTTAGAAATTTTTTTTTAAAAAAGAAAGCAGCTTTTAGTAAATTTTTACTTTCCTGACTCTACGAAGCCCCTGCTTATCTCCTTCACTAATGTCTCATTCTTCATTTTAAATACCCAGTCACCTCTGAAGAAACTTAAGTCCAGGTCAGTTCATGCTGTACTCTTTTCCCTATTATGAAAGTACATACTAATTAAAATCTGTCCTTATCATTTAAATAGTGTCTGACTATATCTTTGACATAGTCAATATCAAAACCAGGATAATGACATTGGTACAATCCAATGACCTTATTCAGACTTAACCCATTTTGTTGGTTTACACGTGTGTGTGTGTGTGTGGTTTTATGCAATGTAATCACATGCAGAGCCACATAACCCCTGCCAGAAATGATATCTAACTGTTCCGTCACCATAAGGTGCCTCTTACTACTCCTTTATGGTTACCTTTTTCCCATAGCTTCTTCCAACACCATCCCTGTAGTTTTTCCATTTAAAGAATGCAGGTAAACATCATAATGCAGTATATATTCTTTTGAGATAGGCTTTTATCTTTCAGCATAATACCCTTGAGATTAATTCAAATTGTTGCGTGTACAAATAGATTGTTACTGTCCCTTTTTAAGCAGTGTTCCATAAAATGGATACATCACAGTTTAGCCACTGACTTATTGAAGGACATTGGGGGTGTTTTCAATTTGAGGCTATCACAATGCCCGTTTTTGCATCAACATAAGTTTCCTTTTCTCTGGGATAAATGGCTAGTAGTCAGATTGCTGAGTCACATGGTAAGGGTATTTTTAGTTTTAATTGATGTTGTTTCCTAAAAAACTGAAAAAAAAAAAACCAACCCAACTCAGAGTGGTTGTATCCTTTTATATTCTTACCACCAATTGATGAGAAATAATTTCTCTGTATCCATGCTGGCGTTTGCTGACACACGGCATTTTATGATGGAGTAATTAGCCTCATCCTGGTGAGACAGTTCACATTAACAGTACATTTCCAATATATTATTAGTGTTGATATTTATATAAATGACAAATTTAAAATACCCCAAGTTTGCAAATGAAATATACTGTAAAGTGAAGTAGCAGAATGTGTCATCCTTCAGATCGTAATGTGTTGCTGAATATGCTTTTAACGTAATTGATGGTACACAGACACAATTTGCAGAATTGCATTAGAAGAAATAACACTGCTGTTAATTTGGAAAGTTTATAATATAATATAATTTAATAGTCTCAAAAATTGAAGAGTACCAAGCTGGGGTAAATTACAAATTTGATAGGCTAGAGGGGCTATACCACTGTCTAAACAACATAAAGTGAAGTAAGCATTTGACAATTATTCTTTGACAATTTAAAAATTCCTTAACTAGTAGTCAAAGTGGATTAAGTAGTCTACTGTGTGGTTTCCCCTAGTGATATTTTTCTCTTCTACTCTGACTTTTAGAACCAGTTAAGTCCCACTATTGATTACATGCTTAATTCAATTCAACATTTTGTGTTTAGTTACTATGAAATGCTGAAGTATAACTGTATATTGACTTATATTTTTATTAATTTTTATGTGGAAGAAAATTAGTATGTTTGCATAGTATATATTTGCATATTTACATGATAGCATATATATGTTTGTGTGTATACCTATACCTATATGTATAATAGACGCACATCCATATGCATAGAGATATGTATTTTTTCCCCAGTAAAAATAGCCGTGATGTATCTGGCATTCTGTATTTTCCAGATATTGTTAAACAGTTTAATAGGTATACTAATGTACTAATAAACAATCATATAATATATTTTAAAGTGAAGACTCAGAATTGTTAAGTTTGAACTCAGAATTGTTAAGTTTGAATTGAGAGGTCACATTATTATCCACTACACTATTTTTTATTAGCTTGAACCGGAAGAAAGAAAAAAAACCAGATTAGAATAGATTAATCACTAAATTAAAATTCATATTGGGAGGGCCCCCTGGGTGGCTCAGTTGGTTAAGCATCTGACTTCAGCTCAGGTCATGATCTCATGGTTTGTGGGTACAAGCCCCACGTCTGGCTTTGTGCTGAACACTTGCTCAGAGCCTGGAGCCTGATTCAGATTCTGTGTCTCCTCTCTCTGTCCCTCCCCCACTCACACTCTGTCTCGCTCTGTCAAAAGTAAATGAATGCAAAAAAAAAAAAAACCTCATGTAGGACTGAATTGCAGCTCTGACAGATAGGTTGGCAACTCTCCCCATACCTACCTTACCTCTAGACTTCACACACATATGAATAATTTTCTTTTAGAATCTAAAAGACTGTTTTATGTATTTGAAAGTATTTACACTTGTGGTATTTATATTTTGCTTATTGCTATAGATGTTGGTTATTTATAAAAATTCAATGATAAAAACTTACTGTCAAAAATTCCTGCTTTGAAGATTTCTGAATTTCTATGCATAAATCCACACTGGTTGTACATTCCTCAATTCTTTATTTTTCATGAATCTAACTTAAAGCTTCAGTTTTTCCATATTTGACTCTCCTGATTTTAGTAATTAACAATTATATATTTACATTTAGTCACCTGTGTGAAAGACTAGTAGGCATTTTGTTTCTTCTGTCATGGTGTCTAAATCAGCCGTTATTTTCAATGACTCTGTTTTTACTATTGATACAAATAAACTGGCATATTATATGTGGAAAATAGCTTGTCAGTTAATTTGATCTGGAAGATCATACCCTAAATAGGGATCTCTGCTTTTCATTTAAAAAAAGGGGATAATGGGTGCTTGGGTGGCTCAGTCGGTTAAGCGCCTTTGGCTCCCGTGGTGATCTCAGGGTTCATGGGTTTGAGGTCTGCATCAGACTCTGTGCTGACAGCTCAAAACCTGGAGCCTGCTTTGGATTCTTTGTATCCCTCTCTCTCTGCCCCTGTCCCTCCCAACCCATCAGCTCACTCTGTGTCTGTCTCTCTCTCTCAGAAGATAAACATTAAAAAAAAAAAAAAGTACAATGTGGTTAAGAAAAGTCAAAGTTTACATCAAATAGATATTTTAAAGCTCATTAATTTTGTTTCTTCAACATTGTTTGAAGCCAATGTAACTAATGCACTAGCAATTAATTTTAATGCTAAAAAGATAGTAAACATATTGACTACAGTTAATACTGTATTGTATACTTGAAATTTATTGAAAATTTATCTTAAGTGCTCTCACTACACACACACACACACACACACACCCCCTATGTGAAGTGACAGCCATGTTAATTAGGTTGACTGTGGTAATCAGATCACAATGGATACACATATGAAAACATCACATTGTACGCCTTAAACACAAGTTTTATTTGGTGAGTCTACCCTCAGTAAAGTTGGGGAAAACCCCCATATTGTATGACAAGCCTCTACAGTGACTTCCCAGATTCCTGGTGCTGACTCCCTTGTGGAAACCCTTCTCCTTGACTGTTCTTAGGTCCAAGCCTGAGGATACAGTTTGCCTTCTCAGGTGATAATTTTTCGGTGGGTTGTTACTTTGCCTTGATTTGGTGATTTGCATTTACACCTGCCAATTTTTCATTTTTTTTTCTTCACATAAGGTTTTTGTATGCAGTTCTCAATTCTTTAAGAGATGACAGCCAATTTTGGGTTTGCGTCCGGATCACGACCCTCACTGTGCGCAGGGGTCGTGCTGAGGCCCGGAGGCGGGAAAGCCCGGTGGGGGAGGGGCGGGAGCAGGCGGCGGGCGGCGGCGGGC